>NC_134837.1:194169972-194220398 GCF_004210375.1 Tachypleus tridentatus | reverse complement strand
AAACTATGTCTGTTGTACGTTAAGTATTACAGCCCTTTAACAACATGATGTAATGTGATGAATGCAAAGTTCCTAACTATTGTTAGGTACATAAGATATCACCTACTGTTTGAGCTGAAGAGAATTATGGTACAGCGGTAAGTCTACTGCTTTCCAACGTTTAAATAAGGGCTCGATTCTCGTCGGTGGACTCCTAGACAGCCCGCTGTAACATAATAATAAGGAAACCCACACACACAATCTGCTGTTCTATATGACTAGTTTCAGACAAACGCTGAAACAAATATTTCTAGTTTCTAAAAATAAAAACAGACAAAACAACGAACAAATTCCTTTAGACTTCTAAATTACTAACACGAGTAAACAAACATGCACAGGAATGTGAAAAATCATAGTTTCAAGCAGAAGTAAATAAAAATGTTAGTTTTCCTTGTTTTTTATAAGAATTGTTGTACATATTTGAATGTTCGCCAAATTAAACCTAGAAACTGTTTACGATGTACACGTGTACCAGAAATTGAGGTATTCTCAGTATAAGTACTAATTCTTAGTATTTGGAACCTCAGAGTCGTACCTTAATTAACTATTTCTTTACCTACTAATCCAAAATAAACCACAGAAAGTGTGTTTCAGATTTTTTATAATATATTTTGATAGATAAATGAAATAGTTTGTTCATTATGTGGCGTTGCTAACACCCACTTGTATATATATGTATATAATTTTTTTTATCATAACAGTTTCCAGTATGGTCCAGCAACACAAAACATTCCACCCATTCCTTCGCACTTCAAGCTGTTATAAGAGTAACAGTCAATCCTTTAGACTAGATGTCGGATGGCAGGATATAGCTGACTAGCCTTGTTCTCTTTGGTTAGTACTTCGAAATTAGAAGGGCCCGGCATGGCCGGTGGTTAAGGCACTCGACTCGTAATCCGAGGGTCGCGGGTTTGAATACCCGTCGCACCAAACATATTCGCCCTTTCAGCCGTGGGGGCGTTATATAGTGACAGTCAACTCCACTATTCGTTAGTAAAAGAGTAGCCCAAGTGTTGACGGTGGGTGGTGATGACTAGCTGCCTTCCCTCTAGTCTTACACTGCTAAATTAGGGACAGCTGTCGCAGATAGCCCTCGTGTAGCTTTGCGCGAAATTCAAAACAAACCAACAATCGAAGTTAGAGATTGTGGCGGAGTGATGTTGTAACTTTACAGCAAATACGAAACATAAATTGTAAACCGATAAAAAAAATAGTCCTAGACAGTTTACCAAGAAATATTATTATAAAATAATGAGGAAGAAAGCACGAGCTGCAATTACGGTAGCAATATTTTGTCTAATCTAAGATGGTTTAAGAATCTTATTTATATATGATGTCATAAGATACATTAATTCGTCTATATGTGTTCTTTTATTTTAATAAGATGAATATTTCGAAGATATAGGCTTTGTTTTATGAGAATTCCAACCTGACAATCATACCACACCACTTTATATGCAACAAAAACAAATGAAAGGACGGTTTGAAATTGGCTTTAAAATAAAAAGGTTTATTTGTTTTCTTGTAGTTAAGCTCAAAGCTACACAATGACCTATCACGAGTATCGAAACCCTATTTTTAGCAGTATAAGTCTGTAGACAAACTGCTGTGCCACTGAGGTCTGCATTAGAAATGGTTGGTTCGTTTACACTACAATCACATGTGGGATCCAGAACTTCACCCCATCGACTTTTTGTTCACTTTTGTTTTGGTTTTAACTAACTATGTAGAATATTGCTCTTAGGTTTACGACGTCTTTCATTAAAATGTCATTAACATGCAACGCACAGAAGAACAAAATATACTATATATATTTCGGTTAATCCCACTAACACTTACTTGGATCCCTGCGTATTTTACGTATACAATGGATGATTGCAATCATTTTTTAAAGTTATTTACATGGAATGATTGCTCTATGTAGATTCCAAAGGTAGGGAATGGTATAGAAACTATTCGGTAATCTGAGGGTTAAAAAGGTTATAATTACATCTGCAACATATAAAAAAAAAAAACTTTTACAAAATTCTGTGAGAAACGAAAATGTCTCGGATCTCATTGTGGTTCAACACATCTTTAACTTTAAAGCGACGATAAACGGACCTGAATCCAGCTTGTTTAAAGAAACATTTCGCTGAACAAAGTGGTTTTAAGGGATTTTCTTATAAGTTGCTGAACAAAGTGGTTTATAGAGATCTTCTTCTAAATTGCTGAACAAAGTGATTTATAACAATCTTCTTACAAGTTGCTGAACAAAATGTTTTATAGGGGTCTTATAAGTGGCTGAACAAAGTGGTTTATAGAGATCTTATAAGTGGCTGAACAAAGTGGTTTATAGAGATCTTCTTACAAGTTGCTGTACAAAGTGGTTTATAGGATCTACTTATAAGCTACTTATTTGAAACAAGGAGTTAAGAACATTTTCTTTCTTCAAACAAATAAATAAAAGAAAACGTAGGAAAAAGAAACAAGAATTTTAGCAAATTAGTACCAAATGCCTGAGATACGTAATACGTCCTGAAATATGATTTAAGTTGCATTTCGCCCTTGATAGAAATAGAAATGCAAATTCTCTTCTAAGCTGCATGGTGGGATCAGGGGGGGAGAGAGAAGGGAGGAAAACACAAAACGTGAGTAAAGGATTAATTTGCCTTTTGAGGTTATACATTACTTGGGCCAGGCCATGTAGGCAACGGAATGGAACTTGGTTCAATAGATTAATAGATAGAACAAACATAGAGATAGATTGCAGTTTACAAAATGCGTTTTAAAATGTGGTCTTACACACCACAGTTGTACAAAGAGGCCATTGTTGCTCTTTAACAAGTAATTACCTTACGTATAGAATGAACGTTCAAATCAAATAACGCGTTCGCTCCTCCTGTGGCGGTGTTTCCTACCCATCACGTGAGCGGACTAAGTAGCTACGAGCGGAAAAACTGCACTGTCAACAACAGGGAATCTTAGGGCAAACGAGTCCAGTAACTCTCCAACCCGCAGAGTCTAATGAACAAAATGTAGCCTGCATTTACATATAAAAATGATTCATAACTTTTTGCTCACTAGATTGCCTCATCATTTCCATATTGAAATACAGATTAGAGATAGACGAAATAATTTAGGAACTCGTAGAAACCTCGAGCTGAATAAGCAACAGCAGCGCCACCACTAGTGTTTAATTTTCCTCCCACTACAAACATTCCGTCACCCAATAAACGTTTTGTTTTTCTTCCATTCGCAAAGAATTTTTCGCCGTTCTAGATTTTTATTTTTTTGACCACGGTCTTTCGCTTTCTCTTTCCGCGCGAGTCTACATTAATATACCTCATGCGTCTATTAATCAAAGTACTTAATAATCACGTGGTACATTTACGTGACTTTCATAGTACTCAGCATCCTTTTTTATCTTTTAAAGATGTTAAACACGTTTTAAGTAAACAGCGGATACATTGCATCAAAGGAACGACTTCACCACCGAATGCTCTTTTCAGTTCACATTGCTTTGAAGAGTATGTTTAAGTATGCTTTAACATAACAGGCTCATTCGCAAGCAATAAAATATTATCTATATGGACGGGCGTGGACTGCTGCCTGACGTGTCGAGCTGTATATCGAAAGGTCCCACGTTCGAGCTGCGACATCCGTGAATGGTCCGCTCACTCTTAACTCCCCTTCCCCAGAGGTAGAGCGATATGTCTGCGGACTAGAAACCCGGTTTCAATAACCATGATGGGCAGAGCATAGATAGTCTGTTGTTTAACTTTGTGCTTAATTATAAACAAACAAACACACTTAGCTGTGAGTGCGTTATAAATGTGAGAGTCAGATTCGTTATTCAAGATCCTCACGGCAGCGGATGACGTTAATTAACTGCTCTCTATTGGAACCTTTGAAGTCTGTGGCCTTGCCGACAAATTCATGTACACATAAAACGCCATTAAAGTTATTATAATTTTAATTCTATTTGTCTAGTGAGATGTCTTGTGGCCATTTAAATTAAGTAAACATACCTACTAGGATAAGCAAAACAAATGGCTTTGCTCTAGAAACAAGCTATTTAAGATACGTTAGTCCAGCATACGTTTTAGTATCCTTAACAAAATTTAACATAAGTTGTATTCTAGTTTGAACTTGTATGGAGCTAATATATCGTGTTTTCAATATTTTTATCGTATTGTTTCTTTCTTACTTCAAAACTGCACAAAATTCTGCAAGAAGCCCATGATTTGTCGTGTTAATGAATAATGTGAAATATTCTCGTAGATTATTATATACTCACGCGAGAAAATCAAACCATGTACATTCTATTTGTTCTTGTGCAAATACACAGTTTATTGTCCTGTGGCAAGCCACGCCTGTGCTCTTGACAATAAATTAGTCTTAAGTTTAACACCAAGAAATACTGTAGTTACAACCAATGAATGAGCTAAGATGGTTCACCGGTTTCTATAATCAGCCAGGAGGATTTAAATGGTCGTCATAAAAAGTGCTTTTTTTTTTTTTTTGCAAGACTCCTATACATAACACGTTCATTATAAGACGGCATACCCTTAAATATACTGACCTACGTTTCAAACGTACTAAACGTTTCTGTTACTAGCAACCCAGTGACGCAACGGCACGTCTAAGGACTGACAACGCTAAAAATCGGGTTTCGACATCCGTGTTGGGCAGAGCACAGCTAGCCCATTGTGGAGCTTTGTGTTTAATCTCAAACAACAACAGTTACTAGCAAGGTTCATCGCTCTAACAGCAGCTGATAGATCTGTATATATTTGCTGTATTTAAACGTATATCTATAATTTTCTCATGAATTTACTTATGATTTGAACTGACCACACCCCAGGCACACAGGAACTTATTCTAGTTAAAATCATAAACAACAGAGTAAAAAGAAACGGTAAGACAAATAGGCGTTGCAAGGCTAGGTGACCAATCTAGCATGACGCCGAAGGAAAAATGAACAAAAACGTAATTTTAATATTTTTAGACATATATACACTTGAAATACAGATTTTAGTGGTTAGATGTGCTCACGATACTTGGGGGAAACCCGCAGAAATTATCTCGAACGCCTGGGAGCTTGCCAAAAATCAGAAGGTGAAGCTTCGCCCTCAGAAGGTATCAAGGTAAGTTATATTTATTTATTTTTCATATACTTTGACCTTTTAATTAAATAACATAATTTGAACAAGCTTTCTTTGGTACATTTGCATTTGGAAATTTTAAAATAATATCGCGATAAATTATTTGTTCATATTATTACACCGGGTTATTTCTTTAGGGTTGCCACCATCATCAATGATTGAGAACATGTAGAAGCAGACGACAATCTTTTGAAACAAATTAAAATAACAAAGTTTATGACAGGAAATTATTTCTTCTTTTAAAATATATTCTTAGGCCTTTTCTTTGTTACTTACCCTACCTTTGTTTATTTTGAGTTTCGCGCAAAGCTACACGAAAGCTATCTGCGATAGTTGTCCCTAATTTTGCAATGTAAGACAAGAGGGAAGATAGCTAGTCATCACTACCCACCGCAAACTCTTGGGCTATTCTTTTACCAACGAACAGCGGGATTGACCGACAGCTTATAACGCCCCCATGACTGAAAGGGCGAGCATGTTTGATATGACACAGATTCAAACCCGTGATTCTCAGACTACGAAGTCGAGTGCCTTAATCATATGGCCATGCCGGTTCTCTACCCTGCCTTTATCCACTGAATTGATTTAACACACAGTTTTACTAGTATATGTAACTTTCTCCCCTCTTTCTGGTGGTTACACTACTAGCACCAGGTTCTTGTCACACACACATACATTTTGATATTGACCTGTTGGTCCTACGCTACTCAGGGTTTCTTTCATTCATACATTTCTCAAACTTTGGCGCAGAACTAAACCAGGTCTACCTTCGTATAGCTGTCCCTAATTTTAGTTGACAGACTTGAGGGAAAACAGCTTTTAAAGCGAACCCATCACTCATCTTTGGGACCCGTTTGTCTGGTCTAACAATGGAGTTTATTGGTCATAATCATAGTACACTCTCTGTCCAAAGTGTGGAGTGTTTTTTTACAGTAAAGATCACAAACCATGAACCCTCAAATATGTACCTATTAACAACTGGACTATAACCGCCTCTTCTCCAAGGATAGGACTCAGTGTAATGGTACGGACTGCGTCCATAAGGTTTAACGTTAAGACTTTATACCACTAAACGTGCTCTAAATTTTCAAACGTAACCGCGTTATAAAAGTAACAGTAAGTCCGTTATTTGATTCAAGGGACCAGACAAATCCCTTGTGGTGGTAGGTGTTACTGACTAACTCCTCTCCGTCTAGTTTGTAGTTCAAATAAAGAAAGGCTGTACATGAGCCCGAGGAGTTTTTGACCTGGTTATTCAGCTCATAAAATGCTGTCCATGCTGAAAAATTCTAATTCATTTCTCTGCCGTAAAGAGACCTGGCATACCCTAGTGGTTGAGGCGCTTCACTCGCAACCTACGGCTTGTGGGTTCGAATTCTCGCTACCAAACATACTAGCCCTTTTAACCCTGGAGACTTTATAATGTGACGGTCAGTCCCACTATGCATTGGATAAAGAGGAGCTCAAGAGTTGCTGATGGGTGATGCTAACCTGCACCCTTCCCTCTAATCTGTCAGTTCAAAATTAGGGTCAGCTAACGCAGATATCCCTCAAGTAGGTTTGCACGAAATTCAAATCAACCAACCGTACAGTGTGTCATCAAGCTACTCTTAGAGAAAATTAAACTTCAATACGAATCAATTCCATTTAAGCTTACTTAATAGAATCCAAGTTACGTTCATACGCTAGCCGTGACTTGCGAACATGTGGGAAAATGAAAGGACAAGGACTATATAGTGTTGTTCCCCAGAGAGCGTGATAATCAATAATATGCAAACCTAGGGTAAACGTTTCCTTCTGATTTATATGTTTTCATTAACTGTAGGCTTAGTCTTACCCCTAACTATTTATCTAAGCCAGTAATGTATTTCTTGTTAACAGAATACGATTGACCTTCTGTAAAGCATTTTTAATAACTGGGTTCACTACAGTGCAGTAACCAACTGGTAATATGCTGGTCATATATTTCACTAATTTATTTCAGGTTATAAACGATAGTTTGTAGGATTTCTTGGAAACTTTTAACAACCACTGGCCCACATTTGCTGTTAATCCTATTTTAGTTCTGATCTTTGGTCAAACGTGTTATTAATTTTCTATGACAATTATTTTAATTTCAGATTAGTTTTCATTCAATATCAACACTTTCTTTTGTTCATAAAGTTGCCGTTTGTTGTTTGTTTGTCTTCAAAAACACGAATGATTCTTTGTTTCAGCGCAAAGCTACAAAATTAGCTGTCTACCCTATGTCCATCGCGGCTTATCGAGCCACAAATTATTGTTTTGGAAATTTCGCACAAAGCTACTCGAGGGCTATATCTGTGCTAGCCGTCCCTAATTTAGCAGTTTAAGACTAGAGGGAAGGCAGCTAGTCGTCACCACCCACCGCCAACTCTTGGGCTACTCTTTACCAACGAATAGTGGGATTGACCGTCGCATTATACACCCCAACGGCTGGGAGGCCGAGCATGTTTAGCGCGACGCGGGCGCGAACCCGCGACCCTCGGATTACGAGTCGCACGCCTTACGCGCTAGGCCATGCCGGGCCGACAAATTATTACGTTATAAGAACTGAAGTTTACCACTGAGCTAGCAGAACACACAGAGAAATAAAAGGAATAGTTTTAACCTTATGGACTGATTCGTGCCGTTTTGTATTTAGTGACCAAAAAACAAAAAAAAAAAAACTATTACAGTATGCTTTGGATGAGAAAATAAGTATTTGTACATCGTATTTGTACTCACATGTTTAATGTGCTTACCAACCAGGTGGCTAAATGGTAAGTTTGAGGTCTTTTTACATTAAAAATCAGGTTTCGATTTTCGCACTGAGAAAAGTACAAATAGCCAGCTCTGGGCTCAATAACAAAGGAACGAACACATAAATTTTATTTTCTCATTTATCCGTAATCTCAGAACTACGGAAATTTATTCGAAAATACGTTCAATTAAAGCTGATTTATGGAATCTATTACTGCGAGTACGACTTTTTATTCCTCTAGAAATGTAATTATAAAGATATCTGATGTGAACATATGTAAATATAAAGTTATGTAATGTGAACATATGTAAATACAAACACATGTAATGTGAACTGTAAATATAAACACATGTAATGTGAATTGTAAATATAAACACACGTAATGTAAAAATATGTAAATATAAACACATGTAATGTGAAGATATGTAAATATAAACACATGTAATGTGAAGATATGTAAATATAAACACATGTAATGTGAACATATGTAAATATAAACACATGTAATGTGAACTGTAAATATAAACACACGTAATGTAAAAATATGTAAATATAAACACGTGTAATGTGAAGATATGCAAATATAAACACATGTAATGTGAACAAATGTAAATATAAACACGTAATGTGAACATATCTAAATACGCATGAAATGTGAACATATGTAAATATAAACACATGTAATATGAACTGTAAATATAAACACATGTAATGTGAATACATGTAAATATAAACATACGTAATGTGAACATATCAACACATGTAATGTGAAGATATGTAAATATAAACACATGTAATGTGAATTTCAATATCCAGAATAATAAAAAGATAACTCTAATTTTAGTTGCGGCTGAACGGCTCTAAGTTGTTTCGTGGCTCCGTCATCTTCTGACCGATCTGAGATATAATTACAGTTTTGAACTCAGGTGGTAAAACCACTTGCACTAATGTATTTGACCAAGTCAAAGATCTCATAGGTTAATGTAACCTAATCTTGCATCAAATAATTTCAATTTGAAATTAGGCTGGTAGAAATCTTGATGAGAAATAAAATCGAATCAGGGGAGGAAGGTCTCATAGATTAACTTAATCTAATCACCCTTAGAAAAATAATTTCAAGTGCTAAAGCTATTGAGGATTCCCTCTTGTTCATACTTAATATTTGAACATTTAGCTGTTGCTTTAATCTTTTAGCTCTCGCACCATGTCAAAAACTTAAACTTTGCGAGTTTTGAGAATACACTTATCATGAGCAAAGCCCTTGTAGACCCTGACCTAATTTATCCTATCCCCTGGCCTAAGGCTCTGAAGTTTTTTTCTTGTTTCTTGCCTTTTTAAAATATTTTCTTAACTTTCAGTTATTTATATATATATTTATATGTATATCCCAACTGTTCCTACACTGAAAGTTGTCAAAAAACTTTGCTTCGTAAAATGGGGAAAGATAGCAGCCTTCTCATGTGACAAAAAGAACTATTGAAAACCCTAAACTATAAACCATAATTTTTTAAGTTTTATTCATAAATAAATTCTTGTATTCCAAAAAATAATCCCAGTGTTATTTGTAGAATCCTACTGGAAAACTTGTGAACTATGATACTTATCACCTATAATTAATCCATATTGCCGAGTTGTTAGGGCACTTGACTCGCAGCCTGAGGGTCGTAGGCTCGAATACCCATCACATCAAACATGCTTGCCCTTTCAGCCGTGGGGGCGTTATAACGTGACGCTCAGTACCACTATTCGTTAGTAAAGAAGTAGCCCAAAATTTGGCGGGGGTTGGTAATGACTAACTGTTTTTCTATAGCTTTTCCTCACCTAAAATAAGAGCAACTAATGTTATCGTGTATTTTTGCACGAAACTGAAAACAAATTATAGTAACAGTTAATCAGTGTAGTAACCCGTCTAATAAACTTTGTAGAATCCTAGTGGAAAACGTGTGAACTATGATATCTATCAATTACAGTTAATCCATACAATTATTTAAGTTGCCAATTACTACTTCCAGAGTCACTTAATACATCTTAGTCACTGTTAAGTTACTTATTCACCTTGTATTTCCTTTAAGTAAATCAAAGGTATAATAATACACTGTCAATTCTCGTTTATTATCCCCTTTACAGGGGCTTTAAGTTGTCTTCGACTTACAGGTTTCGAGGGTGGATTCAGGAATTTTGGTAAACGGTAACTGTTATTCTACCAGATCATGAAACTTTTTGAGAAAATTAGCTTTGTTTACAAGGTTTAATAACAATATTGTTTGTTAGGCCATTGGAAAACGGTCCGGCATAGCCAGGTGGTTAGGGCACTGGACTCGTAATTTTAATCCCCGTCACATCAAACATGCTTGCCCTTTCACCCGGTCATTCCAACTATTCGTTGGTAAAAGAGTAGCCCAAGAGTTGGCGATCGGTGGTGAATATGACTAGCTCCTTCCCTTTCATCTTACACTGCTAAATTAGAGACAGCTAGCGCTGATAGCCCTCGTGTAACTTTGCGGGAAATTAAAAAACAAACCATTGGGAAAAGGTGTGTGTTTGTGCAAAAACAGAATATCTCTTTAGTACCATCATATAAAGTCAAACAATCAGTTGTAATTAGAAATAAACTACATTAGTTATGTAGTGGAACTTTTTCACAAGCTGAACGTACACTGTAGCATTTTTACCTGGTTTCAAGATCTAATATCTTTAACCGTGTCTCTCGACTACATACATACGTATAAGTTGAAACGTTTTTAAGTTATATTGTATTCTCCTCTTGGTGACTTTAAACTTGCGCACGAGAACATGCACATTTGAAATCAACGTCATTTTAGTACCAAGAACCATGCGCTAAGCAAACGTAAAATACAATTTCAATTTCTCGCCCTCCCAAAAGCGAATAATAGATAGGAATTAGGGATAAAGGAAAACATGTCGAGCAATAAACTTCAACCAAAGTTAAATAAAACAAAGGAGGTGAAAGACGCTCATTAATTATTAATATTGTGAGTGATTGGCTTCATAACCTTTAAACAATTTTATAAATTATAAAAATAATTAGGCATGTTCTAAATCCAATACAATACCACAGGCAAGAATGTGTCTGAAAACTTATCTTAATTACAATAACCGGTCAGTTCTGCGCTGTTCAGTTTCAAAATCACGGAAGTAACGTATAGCTTCGCACAATCTATTTAAATGGCATAAAAGCATTCACAATTAAACTCGTAAATATTTCAAAGTGATAAGTTATCAAAACACGGAATAACCTACTCAAGTTATTTCATACCCTGGTTATTTACTAGCCTAGTGACCTCTTTCTAGGCATAGTAATGTATTTTAGATAATGCCAAAAGTAAGATCCGTAACCTCTGACCCAAAGCCACGCGGTAATCTTTTCTACTAGCAAGCCCTGTACAAAAATCTAAGCCTTCTCTGCTCCACTGCTTGTTCTTGCGATGGAGGATATAATTTCCAAATCCTTATCTGACCTCGTTTCAAGACTCGGAAGTTGTTTTAATGAGCCGTGTTGTCGTATATTGTGAGTCTTTCAGACGGTAAACAATTTTAATCTTTTTTTTTTTTAACTATTAAAAGGCGACATCTGGTTGTCATATAAGTACCATTTTCATTCAAGCAGTCCAGTGATCGGTAGCGACATGTTTTACGGCTGGATCATCAGCTGACCCATTTTAATTTTCGTTTTCTCTAAGTTCATTAAGTCCATATACACAAACAGATTTCTGCCCTAATTACTTTTTCACCCACCACCTCTCTGTAAGCATTGTAAATGGGTGAGAAAGGTCTGCAACGTCTTTGTGTGACCACCAGAGTCGAAACCTGGAAGACGGAAGTCCTCAACCCTAAACATATTACCGAACTTGTGAGGCTGAGGTAGTTCGAATTGGAAAATAAACACACGTTACTACCAGCAGTAAAGAAAATCCATCTTTCATCTCAGATAGAAAACTCCTGTTGTTTTTTTTATCTCGTTGGACTCTGCTAATTAAACTAATTGGAAAACAAAACAACAGAAAGCGTGGATCTTTACAATGTTTGGTTATCTGCGCTATATGTCAAGTGAGATTAAAATTAACCTCCTATCAACTACTAGATAGTCGCTTTTTTATAGCCCAAACTTCCCTCAGAAAAAACAACTGTAAGATCAGTACAGTTTGAACTACATATATCATAGTTTGGCTACATTATCTTTTGAGTGTGTGTTTACGTATAAATATATCATTGACTCTCGTTACTTCAAAGAAGCACATTGTATTGACTGTGGCTCCGCAACTCTTGTATTTTTTACACATGGACGGCAGCACAACATAAATTTATCTTGAATTCAAGTCAAAAACCATACAAACACACAAAACGTTTTATGAGGTTGACAGGACTTCCAGGAATCCTAGTAATGTCGTTGATATTCTATAAAAAAACGTAGCCTCGTTAAATTTTAAAGTTGAATTGTACTTTTTGTTTTGAAATACTGTAATAGCGTAGTAAGCATAAAGTGACATTTATATGTCTGCGAGTCACCTTACTTCTTGCACTTATTAGAACTCAAGTACTGTAAAAAAAAGTAAACTTATGCTTCCTTTTATTAAATATACGGTAATACAGATAATACTTGTAAGAAAATGTTAGCCTTTCTAATGTTATTTCTACATAACATCATGGAATATAAGGCCCTGAGCACCAGATTTTTTTTCCTTTCTCGAAATTCGTCTTATTTTAACTTGTTTGTTTTCGAATTTCGCGCAAAGCTACAGGAGGACTATCTGCGCTAGCCGTCCCTAATTTAGCAGTGTAAGACTAGAGGGAAGGCAGCTAGTCATCACCACCAACCGCCAACTCTTGGGCTATTCTTTTACCAAAGAATTGTGGAATTGACCGCACATTACAATGCCCCTACGGATGAAAGGGCGAGCATGTTTTGTGTGAGGTTGGTTCGAACTCGCGACCCTAGGATTACGAATCGAGTGCCTTAACCACCTGGCCACGTCTTATTTTACCTTACTGTGTAAAATATTTACGATTTCTCTGAATATTTTAGTAATCTAATATTCTACAGGATTTTGTTGTTGTTCACGCCAGGGGGCACTGTAATGGAATCTGTGAAGAAGTGCAATATTCCTAAACAACACGAGCAAGTGATTTTATTACTAGTAAGACTAACTTTAGGAAGTGATTTTCTGTGGATTTTTTTGTATTTTTTACATTACTCGAACAACACAATCCTAAACAAGTTATATTATTGATAGAACTCGCTTTTCAAAAGTGTAATAGTGCGTTTTTTAATGTTATTTAATTTATTCTTTCACACATTTCTGTCTATTCTTTTTCCCACACACATCACATTCAAAACTATAAGAATTATTCTATAAAACAACAATAATATTGTGAATGATGGATAGGTATTTCATTTTGAAATGTTTGTCAGTATGAAGGAAACCAGTCAGCAACAGCTACCGCCTAGGACTAATTTATTATCTCAGTTGTTTCGTTGTTGAATTTCGCGCAAAGCTACACGAGAGCTATCTCTGCTAGCCGTCCCTTATTTAGCGATGTAAGATTAGAGGGAAGGCAGCTATTTCATCACCACTCATTGCCAATTCTTTTGCGACTCTTTTGCCAATGAATAGTGGAATTGACTGTCACATTATAACGTCCCCACGGCTGAAAGGGCGAGCATATTTGGTGGGACAAGGATTCCAACCCACAACACATATTGCCAGTCAAGCACCCTAAAAACATGGCCATTACGAGTATGTCTCTGTTATATCGCCTCACAGTTGAAAAAATAATGATATTGAAATACCAAAAGTATTCCATCTCAATAAAGAGGCTCAACTTGTTATAGCTTATTTGCTTAGAATTTTCGCGCAAAGCTACACAAACTAATACCTAATTTTCAATTGATAGACCAGTTGATATACCACATATCGCCCACTCTTGTCTGACCGAATAGTTAAGAGTTCGCTGTTCCTATTATATTTCACCCACTTCTCCAATATGCGGAGGGCGATTTTATAGCAATGAGACGTGAATCGTAAATGTTGGCATCTTCAGTTTTGGTGCCCTAATCACTGGGCTACGTCTGATCCATCTTATAAACGAATTGTTTGCCCAGTTTCTCAGTAAACATTTCAATCAAGTAAAAAAAACACAACAACTACGCATTAAATATTATGTGCAGTTACTGCTGCTGTCAGATTATGTGAATCGAGAAAAACAAGACAATACAAGCAATTTGTTGCTGAGATTCGAAAGCCTACATCCTGTCGCAACAACCGTGACGTTAACACAATATAGGATCAGACTCCGGGCTACAATAAAGGCATCCAACCAGGCGATATTATGTAGCATATAAATGTAAGAACTAAACACATGCATCACGGTGTTTACCGTGTTCAGTGCGCTAAACATACGTTCGTCAAATGTACACGTTGTCGTGTTTTTAGCGTACATTTGTATCCTTTCGTACATTGTAAACATCTAAAATATTTTTGTTTTTCTCTAGAAAATTCCTAAGGGATATTCTATACAACATTAAATCATTATATCTACAATAATTTTCTTATACAGCTTTGAATTAACACGTCTTTTCCTTCAGTGGAGGCTACTGACCCTGGGGATGGTCCCGAGGCGTTCAATGACCCCAGGATGACTATATCTACTAGTGGGTTCATATGTGGGTCAGATGGGGAGGAGCTTCTCATAAAATTAGCTCAATTGCAATTATGGATCATTATTTCTTAGAGGAGCCCCCTAGTAGCAGCAATTACCTGGGAGAGCAATACAGTAGGAATAAAATAGGGAGTGGTGACGTCAAGAGAACAAACCACGTGCGTATATATTAATATATATATACAGGTGTGAATACTGCGAACAGAAAGCATTTTAAAATAGACTTACATCTTCTCATTTTAAAAGTAAAATGCTACAAACGTTGCAAACGTTTCTCATAAAATTAAAAAACCCGTAAACTGGTTTCAAAATGAAGAGTAGTCGGATTAGTAACAGTTTCAATGTATAAAGACCAGACTGATCTATGTTAAGTCCTAATGAATATAGTTTCAATGTATAAAGACCACACTGATCTGTGTTAAGTCCTAATGAATATAGTTTCAATGTATAAAGACCACACTGATCTGTGTTAAGTCCTAATGAATATAATTTCAATGTATAAAGACCACACTGATCTGTGTTAAGTCCTAAGAAGTATACTTTCAATGTATAAAAACCAGACTGATGTGTGTTAAGTCCTAAAGAGAATACTTTCAATGTATCAAGACTAGACTGATCTGTGTTAAGTCTTGAAGGAGTATAGTTTCAATGTATAAAGACTAGACTGATCTGTGTTAAGTCCTAAGGAGAATACTTTCAATGTATAAAGACTAGACTGATCTGTGTTAAGTCTTGAAGGAGTATAGTTTCAATGTATAAAAACTAGACTGATTTGTGTTAAGTTCTAAGGAGTATAATTACAATGTATAAAGACAAGACTGATGTGTGTTAAGTTCTAAGGAGAATAATTTCAATGTATAAAGACAAGACTGATCCGTGTTAAGTCCTAATGAATATAGTTTCAAAGTATAAAGACCAGACTGATCTATGTTACGTCCTAATGAATATAGTTTCAATGTATAAAGACCACACTGATCTGTGTTAAGTCCTAATGAATATAGTTTCAATGTATAAAGACCACAATGATCTGTGTTAAGTCCTAATGAATATAATTTCAATGTATAAAGACCACACTGATCTGTGTTAAGTCCTAAGAAGTATACATTCAATGTATAAAGACCAGACTGATGTATGTTAACTCCTAAGGAGTATACTTTCAACGTATAAAGACCAGACTTATCTGTGTTAAGTACTAACAAGTATACTTTCAATATATAAAGACAAGATTGATGTGTGGTAAGTCTTAAGGAGTATAATTTCAATGTATAAAGACAAGAGTGATCTGTGTTAAGTTCTAAGGAAAATAGTTTCAATGTATAAAGACTAGACTGATCTGTGTTACGTTATAAGGAGTATAATTGCAATGTATAAAGACAAGACTGATCTGTTTAAGTTCTAAGGAGTATAGTTTCAATGTATAAAGACAAGACTGATGTGTGTTAAGCTCTAAGGAGTATAGTTTCAATGTATAAAGACTAGACTGCTCTGTGTTAAGTTCTAAGGAGAATAATTTCAATGTATAAAGACAAGACTGATCTGTGTTAAGTCTTGAAGGAGTATAATTTCAATGTATTAAGACAAGACTGATCTGTGTTAAGTTCCAAGGAGTATAGTTCCAATGTATAAAGACAAGACTGATGTGTGTTAAGTCCTAAGGAGTATAGTTTCAATGTATAAAGACAAGACTGATCTGTGTTAAGTTCTAAGGAGTATAGTTTCAATGTATAAAGACTAGACTGATCTGTGTTAAGTCCTAAGGAGAATACTTTCAATGTATAAAGACAAGACTGATCTGTGTTAAGTCCTAAGGAGTATAGTTTCAATGTATAAAGACTAGACTGATCTATGTTAAGTCTTGAAGGAGTATAGTTTCAATGTATAAAGAGTAGACTGATCTGTGTTAAGTTCTAAGGAGAATAATTTCAATGTATAAAAACAAGACTGATGTGTGTTAAGTCTTGAAGGAGTATAGTTTCAATGTATAAAGACTAGACTGATCTGTGTTAAGTTCTAAGGAGAATAATTTCAATGTATAAAGACAAGACTGATGTATGTTAAGTTCTAAGGAGTATAGTTTCAATGTATAAAGACTAGACTGATCTGTGTTAACTTCTAAGGAGTATAGTTCCAATGTATAAAGACAAGACTGATGTGTGTTAAGTTCTAAGGAGTATAGTTTCAATGTATAAAGACTAGACTGATCTGTGTTAGTGTTGAAGGAGTATAATTTCAATGTATAAAGACAAGACTGATCTGTGTTAAGTCTTGAAGGAGTATAATTTCAATGTATTAAGACAAGACTGATCTGTGTTAAGTTCTAAGGAGTATAGTTTCAATGTATAAAGACTAAACTGATCTGTGTTAAGTTTTGAAGGTGTATAATTTCAATGTATAAAGACAAGACTAATGTGTGTTAAGTCCTAAGGAGTATAGTTTCAATGTATAAAGACAAGACTGATCTGTGTTAAGTTCTAAAAAGTATAGTTTCAATGTATAAAGACTAGACTGATCTGTGTTAAGTCTTGAAGGAGTATAATTTCAATGTATAAAGACAAGACTGATCTGTGTTAAGTTCTAAGGCGTATAGTTTCAATGTATAAAGACAAGACTGATCTGTGTTAAGTCTTAAGGAGTATAATTTCAAAGTATAAAGACAAGAGTGATCTGTGTTAAGTTCTAAGGAGTATAGTTTCAATGTATAAAGACTAGACTGATCTGTGTTAAGTTCTAAGGCGTATAGTTTCAATGTATAAAGACAAGACTGATCTGTGTTAAGTCTTAAGGAGTATAATTTCAAAGTATAAAGACAAGAGTGATCTGTGTTAAGTTCCAAGGAGTATAGTTTCAATGTATAAAGACAAGACTGATCTGTGTTAAGTTCTAAGGAGAATAGTTTCAATGTATAAAGACTAGACTGATGTGTGTTAAGTCTTGAAGGAGTATAGTTTCAATGTATAAAGACAAGACTGATCTGTGTTAAGTTCTAAGGAGTATAATTGCAATGTATAAAGACAAGACTGATCTGTGTTAAGTTCTAAGGAGTATAGTTTCAATGTATAAAGACTAGACTGATCTGTGTTAAGTCCTAATGAATATAGTTTCAATGTATAAAGACCACACTGATCTGTGTTAAGTCCTAATGAATATAGTTTCAATGCATAAAGACCACACTGATCTGTGTTAAGTCCTAATGAATATAATTTCAATGTATAAAGACCACACTGATCTGTGTTAAGTCCTAAGAAGTATACATTCAATGTATAAAGACCAGACTGATGTGTGTTAACTCCTAAGGAGTGTACTTTCAATGTATAAAGACCAGACTTATCTGTGTTAAGTACTAAGAAGTATACTTTCAATGTATAAAGACAAGATTGATGTGTGTTAAGTCTTAAGGAGTATAATTTCAATGTATAAAGACAAGAGTGATCTATGTTAAGTTCTAAGGAGTATAGTTTCAATGTATAAAGACTAGACTGATCTGTGTTACGTTCTAAGTAGTATAATTGCAATGTATAAAGACAAGACTGATCTGTTTAAGTTCTAAGGAGTATAGTTTCAATGTATAAACTGATCTGTGTTAAGTTCTAAGTAGTATAATTGCAATGTATAAAGACAAGACTAATCTGTTTAAGTTCTAAGGAGTATAGTTTCAATGTATAAAGACAATACTGATCTGTGTTAAGTTCTAAGGAGTATAATTGCAATGTATAAAGACAAGACTGATCTGTGTTAAGTTCTAAGGAGTATAATTTCAATGTATAAAGACAAGACTGATCTGTGTTAAGTCTTGAAGGAGTATAATTTCAATGTATCAAGACTAGACTGATCTGTGTTAAGTCTTGAAGGAGTATAGTTTCAATGTATAAAGACTAGACTGATCTGTGTTAAGTCCTAAGGAGAATACTTTCAATGTATAAAGACTAGACTGATCTGTGTTAAGTCTTGAAGGAGTATAGTTTCAATGTATAAAAACTAGACTGATTTGTGTTAAGTTCTAAGGAGTATAATTACAATGTATAAAGACAAGACTGATGTGTGTTAAGTTCTAAGGAGAATAATTTCAATGTATAAAGACAAGACTGATCCGTGTTAAGTCCTAATGAATATAGTTTCAAAGTATAAAGACCAGACTGATCTATGTTACGTCCTAATGAATATAGTTTCAATGTATAAAGACCACACTGATCTGTGTTAAGTCCTAATGAATATAGTTTCAATGTATAAAGACCACACTGATCTGTGTTAAGTCCTAATGAATATAATTTCAATGTATAAAGACCACACTGATCTGTGTTAAGTCCTAAGAAGTATACATTCAATGTATAAAGACCAGACTGATGTATGTTAACTCCTAAGGAGTATACTTTCAACGTATAAAGACCAGACTTATCTGTGTTAAGTACTAACAAGTATACTTTCAATATATAAAGACAAGATTGATGTGTGGTAAGTCTTAAGGAGTATAATTTCAATGTATAAAGACAAGAGTGATCTGTGTTACGTTATAAGGAGTATAATTGCAATGTATAAAGACAAGACTGATCTGTTTAAGTTCTAAGGAGTATAGTTTCAATGTATAAAGACAAGACTGATGTGTGTTAAGCTCTAAGGAGTATAGTTTCAATGTATAAAGACTAGACTGCTCTGTGTTAAGTTCTAAGGAGAATAATTTCAATGTATAAAGACAAGACTGATCTGTGTTAAGTCTTGAAGGAGTATAATTTCAATGTATTAAGACAAGACTGATCTGTGTTAAGTTCCAAGGAGTATAGTTCCAATGTATAAAGACAAGACTGATGTGTGTTAAGTCCTAAGGAGTATAGTTTCAATGTATAAAGACAAGACTGATCTGTGTTAAGTTCTAAGGAGTATAGTTTCAATGTATAAAGACTAGACTGATCTGTGTTAAGTCCTAAGGAGTATAGTTTCAATGTATAAAGACTAGACTGATCTGTGTTAAGTCTTGAAGGAGTATAGTTTCAATGTATAAAGACTAGACTGATCTGTGTTAAGTTCTAAGGAGAATAATTTCAATGTATAAAAACAAGACTGATGTGTGTTAAGTCTTGAAGGAGTATAGTTTCAATGTATAAAGACTAGACTGATCTGTGTTAAGTTCTAAGGAGAATAATTTCAATGTATAAAGACAAGACTGATGTATGTTAAGTTCTAAGGAGTATAGTTTCAATGTATAAAGACTAGACTGATCTGTGTTAACTTCTAAGGAGTATAGTTCCAATGTATAAAGACAAGACTGATGTGTGTTAAGTTCTAAGGAGTATAGTTTCAATGTAAAGACTAGACTGATCTGTGTTAGTGTTGAAGGAGTATAATTTCAATGTATAAAGACAAGACTGATCTGTGTTAAGTCTTGAAGGAGTATAATTTCAATGTATTAAGACAAGACTGATCTGTGTTAAGTTCTAAGGAGTATAGTTTCAATGTATAAAGACTAAACTGATCTGTGTTAAGTTTTGAAGGTGTATAATTTCAATGTATAAAGACAAGACTAATGTGTGTTAAGTCCTAAGGAGTATAGTTTCAATGTATAAAGACAAGACTGATCTGTGTTAAGTTCTAAAAAGTATAGTTTCAATGTATAAAGACTAGACTGATCTGTGTTAAGTCTTGAAGGAGTATAATTTCAATGTATAAAGACAAGACTGATCTGTGTTAAGTTCTAAGCGTATAGTTTCAATGTATAAAGACAAGACTGATCTGTGTTAAGTCTTAAGGAGTATAATTTCAAAGTATAAAGACAAGAGTGATCTGTGTTAAGTTCTAAGGAGTATAGTTTCAATGTATAAAGACTAGACTGATCTGTGTTAAGTTCTAAGGCGTATAGTTTCAATGTATAAAGACAAGACTGATCTGTGTTAAGTCTTAAGGAGTATAATTTCAAAGTATAAAGACAAGAGTGATCTGTGTTAAGTTCCAAGGAGAATAGTTTCAATGTATAAAGACAAGACTGATCTGTGTTAAGTTCTAAGGAGAATAGTTTCAATGTATAAAGACTAGACTGATGTGTGTTAAGTCTTGAAGGAGTATAGTTTCAATGTATAAAGACAAGACTGATCTGTGTTAAGTTCTAAGGAGTATAATTGCAATGTATAAAGACAAGACTGATCTGTGTTAAGTTCTAAGGAGTATAGTTTCAATGTATAAAGACTAGACTGATCTGTGTTAAGTCCTAATGAATATAGTTTCAATGTATAAAGACCACACTGATCTGTGTTAAGCCCTAATGAATATAGTTTCAATGCATAAAGACCACACTGATCTGTGTTAAGTCCTAATGAATATAATTTCAATGTATAAAGACCACACAGATCTGTGTTAAGTCCTAAGAAGTATACATTCAATGTATAAAGACCAGACTGATGTGTGTTAACTCCTAAGGAGTGTACTTTCAATGTATAAAGACCAGACTTATCTGTGTTAAGTACTAAGAAGTATACTTTCAATGTATAAAGACAAGATTGATGTGTGTTAAGTCTTAAGGAGTATAATTTCAATGTATAAAGACAAGAGTGATCTATGTTAAGTTCTAAGGAGAATAGTTTCAATGTATAAAGACTAGACTGATCTGTGTTACGTTCTAAGTAGTATAATTGCAATGTATAAAGACAAGACTGATCTGTTTAAGTTCTAAGGAGTATAGTTTCAATGTATAAAGACAATACTGATCTGTGTTAAGTTCTAAGGAGTATAATTGCAATGTATAAAGACAAGACTGATCTGTGTTAAGTTCTAAGGAGTATAATTTCAATGTATAAAGACAAGACTGATCTGTGTTAAGTCTTGAAGGAGTATAATTTCAATGTATTAAGACAAGACTGATCTGTGTTAAGTTCTAAGGAGTATAGTTCCAATGTATAAAGACAAGACTGATGTGTGTTAAGTCCTAAGGAGTATAGTTTCAATGTATAAAGACAAGACTGATCTGTATTAAGTTCTAAGGAGTATAGTTTCAATGTATAAAGACAAGACTGATGTGTGTTAAGTCCTAAGGAGTATAGTTTCAATGTATAAAGACAAGACTGATCTGTATTAAGTTCTAAGGAGTATAGTTTCAATGTATAAAGACTAGATTGATCTGTGTTAAGTCTTGAAGGAGTATAATTTCAATGTATAAAGACAAGACTGATCTGTGTTAAGTCCTGAGGAGTATAGTTTCAAAGTATAAAGACCAGACTGATCTATGTTACGTCCTAATGAATATAGTTTCAATGTATAAAGACCACACTGATCTGTGTTAAGTCCTAATGAATATAGTTTCAATGTATAAAGACCACACTGATCTGTGTTAAGTCCTAATGAATATAATTTCAATGTATAAAGACCACACTGATCTGTGTTAAGTCCTAAGAAGTATACATTCAATGTATAAAGACCAGACTGATGTATGTTAACTCCTAAGGAGTATACTTTCAACGTATAAAGACCAGACTTATCTGTGTTAAGTACTAACAAGTATACTTTCAATATATAAAGACAAGATTGATGTGTGGTAAGTCTTAAGGAGTATAATTTCAATGTATAAAGACAAGAGTGATCTGTGTTAAGTTCTAAGGAAAATAGTTTCAATGTATAAAGACTAGACTGATCTGTGTTACGTTATAAGGAGTATAATTGCAATGTATAAAGACAAGACTGATCTGTTTAAGTTCTAAGGAGTATAGTTTCAATGTATAAAGACAAGACTGATGTGTGTTAAGCTCTAAGGAGTATAGTTTCAATGTATAAAGACTAGACTGCTCTGTGTTAAGTTCTAAGGAGAATAATTTCAATGTATAAAGACAAGACTGATCTGTGTTAAGTCTTGAAGGAGTATAATTTCAATGTATTAAGACAAGACTGATCTGTGTTAAGTTCCAAGGAGTATAGTTCCAATGTATAAAGACAAGACTGATGTGTGTTAAGTCCTAAGGAGTATAGTTTCAATGTATAAAGACAAGACTGATCTGTGTTAAGTTCTAAGGAGTATAGTTTCAATGTATAAAGACTAGACTGATCTGTGTTAAGTCCTAAGGAGTATAGTTTCAATGTATAAAGACTAGACTGATCTGTGTTAAGTCTTGAAGGAGTATAGTTTCAATGTATAAAGACTAGACTGATCTGTGTTAAGTTCTAAGGAGAATAATTTCAATGTATAAAAAACAAGACTGATGTGTGTTAAGTCTTGAAGGAGTATAGTTTCAATGTATAAAGACTAGACTGATCTGTGTTAAGTTCTAAGGAGAATAATTTCAATGTATAAAGACAAGACTGATGTATGTTAAGTTCTAAGGAGTATAGTTTGAATGTATAAAGACTAGACTGATCTGTGTTAACTTCTAAGGAGTATAGTTCCAATGTATAAAGACAAGACTGATGTGTGTTAAGTTCTAAGGAGTATAGTTTCAATGTGTAAAGACTAGACTGATCTGTGTTAGTGTTGAAGGAGTATAATTTCAATGTATAAAGACAAGACTGATCTGTGTTAAGTCTTGAAGGAGTATAATTTCAATGTATTAAGACAAGACTGATCTGTGTTAAGTTCTAAGGAGTATAGTTTCAATGTATAAAGACTAAACTGATCTGTGTTAAGTTTTGAAGGTGTATAATTTCAATGTATAAAGACAAGACTAATGTGTGTTAAGTCCTAAGGAGTATAGTTTCAATGTATAAAGACAAGACTGATCTGTGTTAAGTTCTAAAAAGTATAGTTTCAATGTATAAAGACTAGACTGATCTGTGTTAAGTCTTGAAGGAGTATAATTTCAATGTATAAAGACAAGACTGATCTGTGTTAAGTTCTAAGCGTATAGTTTCAATGTATAAAGACAAGACTGATCTGTGTTAAGTCTTAAGGAGTATAATTTCAAAGTATAAAGACAAGAGTGATCTGTGTTAAGTTCTAAGGAGTATAGTTTCAATGTATAAAGACTAGACTGATCTGTGTTAAGTTCTAAGGCGTATAGTTTCAATGTATAAAGACAAGACTGATCTGTGTTAAGTCTTAAGGAGTATAATTTCAAAGTATAAAGACAAGAGTGATCTGTGTTAAGTTCCAAGGAGAATAGTTTCAATGTATAAAGACAAGACTGATCTGTGTTAAGTTCTAAGGAGAATAGTTTCAATGTATAAAGACTAGACTGATGTGTGTTAAGTCTTGAAGGAGTATAGTTTCAATGTATAAAGACAAGACTGATCTGTGTTAAGTTCTAAGGAGTATAATTGCAATGTATAAAGACAAGACTGATCTGTGTTAAGTTCTAAGGAGTATAGTTTCAATGTATAAAGACTAGACTGATCTGTGTTAAGTCCTAATGAATATAGTTTCAATGTATAAAGACCACACTGATCTGTGTTAAGCCCTAATGAATATAGTTTCAATGCATAAAGACCACACTGATCTGTGTTAAGTCCTAATGAATATAATTTCAATGTATAAAGACCACACAGATCTGTGTTAAGTCCTAAGAAGTATACATTCAATGTATAAAGACCAGACTGATGTGTGTTAACTCCTAAGGAGTGTACTTTCAATGTATAAAGACCAGACTTATCTGTGTTAAGTACTAAGAAGTATACTTTCAATGTATAAAGACAAGATTGATGTGTGTTAAGTCTTAAGGAGTATAATTTCAATGTATAAAGACAAGAGTGATCTATGTTAAGTTCTAAGGAGAATAGTTTCAATGTATAAAGACTAGACTGATCTGTGTTACGTTCTAAGTAGTATAATTGCAATGTATAAAGACAAGACTGATCTGTTTAAGTTCTAAGGAGTATAGTTTCAATGTATAAAGACAATACTGATCTGTGTTAAGTTCTAAGGAGTATAATTGCAATGTATAAAGACAAGACTGATCTGTGTTAAGTTCTAAGGAGTATAATTTCAATGTATAAAGACAAGACTGATCTGTGTTAAGTCTTGAAGGAGTATAATTTCAATGTATTAAGACAAGACTGATCTGTGTTAAGTTCTAAGGAGTATAGTTCCAATGTATAAAGACAAGACTGATGTGTGTTAAGTCCTAAGGAGTATAGTTTCAATGTATAAAGACAAGACTGATCTGTATTAAGTTCTAAGGAGTATAGTTTCAATGTATAAAGACAAGACTGATGTGTGTTAAGTCCTAAGGAGTATAGTTTCAATGTATAAAGACAAGACTGATCTGTATTAAGTTCTAAGGAGTATAGTTTCAATGTATAAAGACTAGATTGATCTGTGTTAAGTCTTGAAGGAGTATAATTTCAATGTATAAAGACAAGACTGATCTGTGTTAAGTCCTGAGGAGTATAGTTTCAATGTATTAAAACAAGTCTGATCTGTGTTAAGTTCTAAGGAGCATAGTTTCAATGTATAAAGACTAAACTGATCTGTGTTAAGTTTTGAAGGAGTATAATTTCAATGTATAAAGACAAGACTGATCTGTGTTAAGTTCTAAGGAGTATAGTTCCAATGTATAAAGACTAGACTGATCTGTGTTAAGTCTTGAAGGAGTATAGTTTCAATGTATAAAGACTAGACTGATCTGTGTTAAGTCCTAAGGAGAATACTTTCAATGTATAAAGACTAGACTGATCTGTGTTAAGTCTTGAAGGAGTATAGTTTCAATGTATAAAAACTAGACTGATTTGTGTTAAGTTCTAAGGAGTATAATTACAATGTATAAAGACAAGACTGATGTGTGTTAAGTTCTAAGGAGTATAGTATCAATGTATAAAGACTAGACTGATCTGTGTTATGTTCTAAGGAGAATAATTTCAATGTATAAAGACAAGACTGATCCGTGTTAAGTCCTAATGAATATAGTTTCAATGTATAAAGACCAGACTGATCTGTGTTAAGTCCTAATGAATATAGTTTCAATGTATAAAGACCACACTGATCTGTGTTAAGTCCTAATGAATATAATTTCAATGTATAAAGACCAGACTTATCTGTGTTAAGTACTAAGAAGTATACTTTCAATATATAAAGACAAGATTGATGTGTGGTAAGTCTTAAGGAGTATAATTTCAATGTATAAAGACAAGAGTGATCTGTGTTAAGTTCTAAGGAGTATAGTTTCAATGTATAAAGACTAGACTTATCTGTGTTACGTTCTAAGGAGTATAATTGCAATGTATAAAGACAAGATTGATCTGTTTAAGTTCTAAGGAGTATAGTTTCAATGTATAAAGACAAGACTGATTTGTGTTAACTTCTAAGGAGTATAGTTCCAATGTATAAAGACAAGACTGATGTGTGTTAAGTTCTAAGGAGTATAGTTTCAATGTATAAAGACTAGACTGATCTGTGTTAGTGTTGAAGGAGTATAATTGCAATGTATAAAGACAAGACTGATCTGTGTTAAGTTCTAAGGAGTATAGTTTCAAAGTATAAAGACTAGACTGATCTGTGTTAAGTCCTAAGGAGAATACTTTCAATGTACAAAGACAAGACTGATCTGTGTTAAGTCCTAAGGAGTATAGTTTCAATGTATAAAGAAAAGACTGATGTGTGTTAAGCTCTAAGGAGTATAGTTTCAATGTATAAAGACTAGACTGCTCTGTGTTAAGTTCTAAGGAGAATAATTTCAATGTATAAAGACAAGACTGATCTGTGTTAAGTCTTGAAGGAGTATAATTTCAATGTATTAAGACAAGACTGATCTGTGTTAAGTTCTAAGGAGTATAGTTCCAATGTATAAAGACAAGACTGATCTGTGTTAAGTCTTAAGGAGTATAATTTCAATGTATTAAGACTAGACTGATCTGTGTTAAGTTCTAAGGAGTATAGTTTCAATGTATAAAGACTAAACTGTTCTGTGTTAAGTTTTGAAGGTGTATAATTTCAATGTATAAAGACAAGACTAATGTGTGTTAAGTCCTAAGGAGTATAGTTTCAATGTATAAAGACAAGACTGATCTGTGTTAAGTTCTAAGGAGTATAGTTTCAATGTATAAAGACTAGACTGATCTGTGTTAAGTCTTGAAGGAGTATAATTTCAATGTATAAAGACCACACTGATCTGTGTTAAGTCCTAATGAATATAATTTCAATGTATAAAGACCACACTGATCTGTGTTAAGTCCTAAGAAGTATACATTCAATGTATAAAGACCAGACTGATGTGTGTTAACTCCTAAGGAGTGTACTTTCAATGTATAAAGACCAGACTTATCTGTGTTAAGTACTAAGAAGTATACTTTCAATGTATAAAGACAAGATTGATGTGTGTTAAGTCTTAAGGAGTATAATTTCAATGTATAAAGACCACACTGATCTGTGTTAAGTTCTAAGGAGTATAGTTTCAATGTATAAAGACTAGACTGATCTGTGTTACGTTCTAAGTAGTATAATTGCAATGTATAAAGACAAGACTGATCTGTTTAAGTTCTTAGGAGCATAGTTTCAATGTATAAAGACAATACTGATCTGTGTTAAGTTCTAAGGAGTATAATTGCAATGTATAAAGACAAGACTGATCTGTGTTAAGTTCTAAGGAGTATAATTTCAATGTATAAAGACAAGACTGATCTGTGTTAAGTCTTGAAGGAGTATAATTTCAATGTATTAAGACAAGACTGATCTGTGTTAAGTTCTAAGGAGTATAGTTCCAATGTATAAAGACAAGACTGATGTGTGTTAAGTCCTAAGGAGTATAGTTTCAATGTATAAAGACAAGACTGATCTGTATTAAGTTCTAAGGAGTATAGTTTCAATGTATAAAGACTAGATTGATCTGTGTTAAGTCTTGAAGGAGTATAATTTCAATGTATAAAGACAAGACTGATCTGTGTTAAGTCCTGAGTAGTATAGTTTCAATGTATTAAAACAAGACTGATCTGTGTTAAGTTCTAAGGAGTATAGTTTCAATGTATAAAGACTGAACTGATCTGTGTTAAGTTTTGAAGGAGTATAGTTCCAATGTATAAAGACAAGACTAATGTGTGTTAAGTCCTAAGGAGTATAGTTTTAATGTATAAAGACAAGACTGATCTGTGTTAAGTTCTAAGGAGTATAGTTTCAATGTATAAAGACTAGACTGATCTGTGTTAAGTTCTAAGGCGTATAGTTTCAATGTATAAAGACAAGACTGATCTGTGTTAAGTCTTAAGGAGTATAATTTCAAAGTATAAAGACAAGACTGATCTGTGTTAAGTTCTAAGGAGTATAGTTTCAATGTATAAAGACTAAACTGATCTGTGTTAAGTTTTGAAGGAGTATAATTTCAATGTATAAAGACAAGACTGATCTGTGTTAAGTTCTAAGGAGTATAGTTCCAATGTATAAAGACAAGACTAATGTGTGTTAAGTCCTAAGGAGTATAGTTTCAATGTATAAAGACAAGAGTGATCTGTGTTAAGTTCTAAGAAGTATAGTTTCAATGTATAAAGACTAGACTGATCTGTGTTAAGTTCTAAGGAGTATAGTTTCAATGTATAAAGACTAGACTGATCTGTGTTAAGTCTTGGAGGAGTATAATTTCAATGTATAAAGACAAGACTGATCTATGTTAAGTGCTAAGGAGTATAATTCCAATGTATAAAAACCAGACTGATCTGTGTTAAGTCCTAAAAAGTATAATTCCAATGTATAAAAACCAGACTGATGTATGTTAAATCCTGAGTATACTTTTAATGTATGAAGATCAGACTGATGTGTGTGATGTCTAAATAACTCCAATTTAGTGACTAACAGGTAAGATAGTCGAAATGATATTAAAGATTTTGCATATAAACGTAAATTTGTTAAAGTATTTTTTCCCCACTTGTACTCGAACCACGACATAAAAGTGTCTTTCGTGCAAGAAGGAACAGTGGAACAGCACTATCCTCTGTACTCTATTCAAGAAGGAACAGTGGAACAGCACTATCCTCTGTACTCTCTTCAAGAAGGAACAGTGGAACAGCACTATCCTCTGTACTCTATTCAAGAAGGAACAGTGGAACAGCACTATCCTCTGTACTCTCTTCAAGAAGGAACAGTGGAATAGCACTATCCTCTGTACTCTATTCAAGAAGGAACAGTGGAATAGCACTATCCTCTGTACCCTCTTCAAGAAGGAACAGTGGAACAGCACTATCCTCTGTACCCTCTTCAAGAAGGAACAGTGGAACAGCACTATCCTCTGCACTCTCTTCAAGAAATTGACTCGTATATTGGTTTGTTCTTGTTCTTATTATTTAAGGGCATGCACAGTATATGTAGCAAGGAAATGGCTACCTAATATGTATACATATATTCCAACTAACCTCAGATACGATAAATTATACTCAAAAACCTAATGTGTAATTTGTTTCGGCCTACATCTTTACGTTGGACCAGTTTAGAGATATAATACTTCCCATCATCATAAACAATAACCCTGGGCTAGGTCTTGCTTAGTTAGTTTTTATTTAAAGCAAATTATTTTATTTATATCAATTGTGTTTTAATGTATCTTCTCTTCGCTAGATACCTCATAACGCTGCATAAACAGTATGTCTGCCTATCTTTCAAAGTAGTGCTTATGTGGACCACAATACCATTTTTTTTTTATTGGCGATATAAACGACTAGTCAAATTAGCATTTTTACCACTTATACAACAAATCATCTTGTGATAAACGTATTTTAATATTTTAATCAATCTCCTTCCTAAGTTAAGCGTTTATTCGGTGAGTTTAAAGTACACGTTCCAACAACTTACTTACTTAACTGGCTTACTTAATAAGTTTGGTTTTGAATTTCGCGCAAAGCTACACGAGGACTATCTGCGCTTGCCATCCCTAATTTAGCAGCTAGTCAGCACCACCCACCGCCAACTCTTGGGCTACTCTTTTACTAACGAATAGTGGGATTGACCGTAACATTATAACGTTCACACGGCTGAAAGGGCGGGCATGTTTGGTGTGACGGGGATTCAAACCCCTCAACACTCGGAGCACGAGTCGAGTGCCTTAACCACCTGGCCATGTCAGGCCCTAGTTAATAAGATTGCTGAGATTATAGCGTAATAAAGTAGCTTGTGGTCAGCACAGTTTACTTTAGCGATTAGAAACATAATATAACCTGTAACCCTCTCTCCCCCCGTCAGTTTCGTATGTAAATCTCAAAACACAAATTGAAGTTAATTTGATGAATTCTTTCACGTGAAAGCAGTTTTCTCCACATCAAACACGTAGCAGAAAACAATTTTTAAATGCGATTTCATTATTTGAACATCCTTTTAGGGCTCAGGAAAAGACATTTCTGTTATCTCACTGTCGTAGAGCCCGGCATGGCAGGTGGTTAAGAAACTCGACTCGTAATCTGAGGGTGGCGGGTTTGAATCCCCGTCACACCAAACATGCTCGCCCTTTCAGCCGTGGGGGTGTCATAATGTGACGATCAATCCCACTATTTGTTGGTAAAAGAGTAGTCCAAGAGTTCACGGTGGGTGGTGATGACTAGCTGCCTCTTCTCTAGTTTTACACTGCTAAATTAGGGACGACTATTGCAGATAGCCCTCGAGTAGCTTTGCGCGAAATTCTAAAAAAAAATTCAGTAACGACAAAGAACAGCTGAGAAATCCTGATAAACTATTCAGATATACTGAGAAAAAACGTTAAAAATATTATATCTTCAAATATTATCTACAATAAGCGTCTTTAAAGTTGGAAAACTTTAGAGTGCACGGCGTATGTTTTGGAAATCTTCTAATGAGCGTTAATAACAAAATGGTTAAAAGGTAAACGTTTCTGAAACAGTAACTTATTACTAATTGTCAAAAAAACCTTTTTATTTGCTCGTTTCAGAGCACGACCATTGTGAGGTATCTTCTGTGTCCAACATGGGAAATCGAACTCCGGATTTTAGTGTTGTAAGTCGGTAAACTTTTCGCTCTTTCTTTCAACACATATTAGGTAAATCTGTCACTAAAACAAAATTTTCTAACGAGTGTAAGCTGGACTTTAAAATCTCCAACGAAATGACAAAAGAAGCAACAAAAAGCAATAACCACACAAAATAATTTAAATTTCATGTATACCCTAATTATTGTGACTGTTTGTTTAGCCAATCTTATATCAGCAGAAACGGAGAGTAAAAAATACATACAAATAGATAAACTCATTAAAACTGTTCGAATTGCTAAGACAATTTACGTGTGTTTCATAGAAATTTCATCGAAGTAATTCATTTAAGGCCATATTAAGGGCATGGTAGCAAATCACCTTGAGCCCGGACCTATTAAAGGCCTAGAAATTTTACTTTCAATTTGAATTTTTTTATCTTTGGAGTAAAACAAAATTAACGAGCGAGTCGGCAAATTTCCCCCAACCTCAAGTTAAACTCGGCATCAGTTCGATGTCCTAAGACCTTTTTTTTGTGTCTCTTTAGGTCGCACATGCGATCTGCCTTCTGTGACATTTGTAACACACATAGGTTGATATTGTTTTTACACCCGATCGTTTCCTTTAGTGTTGTTCTTACAACCACTTTTATTCCTCTCTGTAATCCGCTGGTACAGCGGTAAGTCTACGGATTTACAACGCTAACATCAGGGGTTCGATTCCCTCTCGGTGAACTCGGCAGATAGCCCGATGTGACTTTGCTATAAGAAAACACACTTGATCCTATTCCAAGATACCGAAGAAAAAGTCCCGAATTTGAACTTCCTCATTTCAGAGTTTGAACCCACAACTCTTAACTACGTTGACGTTGCAGAAGTTGTCCGGTTCTTTGTGGAAATAAAACTGAGAATATTACCTGAGAATGGGTTTATTTATTTCTGCAACTCACGTTCGGCTGTTAAATACTTTCACAAAAGACGAAAATAAACAGAGAGAGAAAAGTTCGATAACAAGCATTATACCGATTTGTTTGATTGTGTAAACATTCTAATATTCATGAAGTTTCCGTAATAATATTTTGTTACTTTCCACAGTAAATGGGGAGAAAACGTACACGCCTTTAGTGAATTAATCAAACTTATTTAAGAACTACAATGTAGCAAGATCCATCTCTAAATGACCTGGGGTTACTATTAATAGAAAGTGAGTAGAGCAGTAAACTGCAACGTTAAAAACATTTATAAATGTTCACGTTCATAAGTTCCTGGTGTGTGCAGTACAGGTGGTGCTTTTTGTTTTGTTTTTATATATTTATAACTTATTCTTCTTCTATAGCACGTAATATCTAATATGATTACCGTGGTTCCCTATAACTAAGCGGAAAGCATGAGGGCTTACAACGCTAAAAATGTAGTTTCGAAACTCGTGGATGGGTGGGGGTGGGGTGTAGCTGAGCATTTGTAGTCCACTGTGTAACTTTGGGCTTAACAACAAACAGACAATTACAGTTATCACAATATTTATGACGCATAACTCTCTAAGATAAATATTTAAATAGGTAATTAACTTTCAGCATATGGCCAGTTGGAAAGGCCCTCAAAAGGCACCCACAAGGGACTTCGCACAGCTTTGAGCTCATTTAACATAGACGGTGGATGATGGTAGGGTGCTGCTGATTGGATGACTTTCCCCTGGTTAACATCTCAAAACTAGGATAGTTTTCGTAGGTTTTCTATAAATACAAACTCCTTGTTGTTATTGTGAAAAGTCTACACTACAATAATGTGTATTTGTTTTTCTTTCCATTAACTGATCAGTTCTCAAGATAATTTGCTCTCCTACTTCGATGCTCACATTCAGAGCGATACTGCTTACAAGTCATTAATATCCAACCAAGCCAACCAGTTGAGTAGCTTTAAAAAAAACACCATTTTCTGCTAATTTCCATTGTCTCCTTGACCGTAGTATCATGAGTATGAAAGATTGTAACAGTCCGTTTAAGTGAACTGTGTTTTACTTTCTTAGTGTTCCAGTTAACATGTATATCAAAACTGACCGTTTACCTTGCATGTATTTCCTTTATTTCTACCCTCTGTGCATAATAGGAGAACAAAAATTACCCTAAATCACAAAGTATATTTATCTGATAAAAGAGAATTACGTTTACGAGTAATTGCTATGGTGATAAATCGAAAATATTTTATCTCATATACTTTCTTGTGTAAACTACAATTCTTGTTTGAAACTTAAATCCATGTAAGTGATTCAAAATTATAATTGCTTCCCCCTCTTCTGAAACGATTTTTTTTGCTTTGAAATAAAGTGTTTACTTTTTAATTATTGTTATTTTTTATGTTGTCCTTTCGATAGAATAAACTGTTTACTTTTATAGTATTGTTGTTTTTTATCTTGTCCTACAGCTGGAATAAACTGTTGTTTTTTATTTTGTCCTATAGCTGGAATAAACTGTCGTTGTTTTTTATATTGTCCTATACCTGGAATAAACTGTTGTTGTTTTTTATTTTGTCCTATAGCTGGAATAAACTGTTGTTTTTATTTTGTCTTATAGCTGGAATAAACTGTTGTTGATTTTTATTTTGTTCTGTAGCTGGAATAAACTGTTGTTGTTTTTTATTTTGTCCTATAGCTGGAATAAACTGTCGTTGTTTTTTATGTTGTCCTATAGATAGAATAAACTGTTTACTTTTATAGTATTGTTGTTTTTTATCTTATCCTATAGATAGAATAAACTGTTTACTTTTATAGTATTGTTGTTTTTTATCTTGTCCTACAGCTGTAAAAAACTGTTGTTGTTTTTTTATTTTGTCCTATAGCTGGAATAAACTGTCGTTGTTTTTTATATTGTCCTATACCTGGAATAAACTGTTGTTGTTTTTTATTTTGTCCTACAGCTGGAAAAAACTTTTGTTGTTTTTTTATTTTGTCCTATACCTGGAATAAACTGTCGTTGTTTTTTATATTGTCCTATACCTGGAATAAACTGTTGTTGTTTTTTATTTTGTCCTATACCTGGAATAAATTGTTGTTTTTATTTTGTCTTATAGCTGGAATAAACTGTTGTTGATTTTTATTTTGTTCTGTAGCTGGAATAAACTGTTGTTTTTTTTATTTTGTCCTATAGCTGGAATAAACTGTCGTTGTTTTTTATGTTGTCCTATAGATAGAATAAACTGTTTACTTTTATAGTATTGTTGTTTTTTATCTTGTCCTATAGATAGAATAAACTGTTTATTTTATAGTATTGTTGTTTTTTATCTTGTCCTACAGCTGGAAAAAACTGTTGTTGTTTTTTTATTTTGTCCTATACCTGGAATAAACTGTCGTTGTTTTTTATATTGTCCTATACCTGGAATAAACTGTTGTTGTTTTTTATTTTGTTCTACAGCTGGAAAAAACTTTTGTTGTTTTTTTATTTTGTCCTATAGCTGGAATAAACTGTCGTTGTTTTTTATATTGTCCTATACCTGGAATAAACTGTTGTTGTTTTTTATTTTGTCCTATACCTGGAATAAATTGTTGTTTTTATTTTGTCTTATAGCTGGAATAAACTGTTGTTGATTTTTATTTTGTTCTGTAGCTGGAATAAACTGTTGTTGTTTTTTATTTTGTCCTATAGCTGGAATAAACTGTCGTTGTTTTTTATGTTGTCCTATAGATAGAATAAACTGTTTACTTTTATAGTATTGTTGTTTTTTATCTTGTCCTACAGCTGTAAAAAACCGTTGTTGTTTTTTTATTTTGTCCTATAGCTGGAATAAACTGTTGTTGTTTTTTATGCTGTTCGATAGATAGAATAAACTGTTTACTTTTATAGTATTGTTGTTTTTTATCTTGTCCTACAGCTAGAAAAAACTGTTGTTGTTTTTTATTTTGTCCTATAGCTGGAATAAACTGTGGTTGTTTTTTATATTGTGCTATACCTGGAATAAACTGTTGTTGTTTTTTATTTTGTCCTATAGCTGGAATAAACTGTTGTTTTTATTTTGTCTTATAGCTGGAATAAACTGTTGTTGATTTTTATTTTGTCCTGTAGCTGGAATAAACTGTTGTTTTTTTTTATTTTGTCCTATAACTGGAATAAACTGTCGTTGTTTTTTATATTGTCCTATACCTGGAATAAACTGTTGTTGTTTTTTATTTTGTCCTACAGCTGGAAAAAACTGTTGTTGTTTTTTATTTTGTCCTATAGCTGGAATAAACTGTTGTTTTTATTTTGTCTTATAGCTGGAATAAACTGTTGTTGATTTTTATTTTGTTCTGTAGCTGGAATAAACTGTTGTTGTTTTTTATTTTGTCCTATAGCTGGAATAAACTGTCGTTGTTTTTTATGTTGTCCTATAGATAGAATAAACCGTTTACTTTTATAGTATTGTTGTTTTTTATCTTGTCCTACAGCTGGAAAAAACTGTTGTTGTTTTTTTATTTTGTCCTGTAGCTGGAATAAACTGTCGTTGTTTTTTATGTTGTCCTATAGATAGAATAAACTGTTTACTTTTATAGTATTGTTGTTTTTTATCTTGTCCTACAGCTGGAAAAAATCGTTGTTGTTTTTTATTTTGTCCTATAGCTGGAATAAACTGTTGTTGTTTTTTATGTTGTCCTATAGATAGAATAAACTGTTTACTTTTATAGTATTGTTGTTTTTTATCTTGTCCTACAGCTGGAAAAAACTGTTGTTGTTTTTTATTTTGTCCTATAGCTGGAATAAACTGTCGTTGTTTTTTATATTGTCCTATAGATAGAATAAACTGTTTACTTTTATAGTATTGTTGTTTTTTATCTTATTCTACAGCTGGAAAAAACTGTTGTTGTTTTTTTATTTTGTCCTATAGCTGGAATAAACTGTCGTTGTTTTTTATATTGTCCTATAGATAGAATAAACTGTTTACTTTTATAGTATTGTTGTTTTTTATCTTGTCCTACAGCTGGAAAAAACTGTTGTTGTTTTTTATTTTGTCCTATAGCTGGAATAAACTGTCGTTGTTTTTTATATTGTCCTATAGATAGAATAAACTGTTTACTTTTATAGTATTGTTGTTTTTTATCTTGTCCTACAGCTGGAAAAAACTGTTGTTGTTTTTTATTTTGTCCTATAGCTGGAATAAACTGTCGTTGTTTTTATATTGTCCTATACCTGGAATAAACTGTTGTTGTTTTTTATTTTGTCCTATAGCTGGAATAAACTGTTGTTTTTATTTTGTCCTATAGCTGGAATAAACTGTTGTTTTTATTTTGTCTTATAGCTGGAATAAACTGTTGCTGATTTTTATTTTGTCCTGTAGCTGGAATAAACTGTTGTTGTTTTTTATTTTGTCTTATAACTGGAATAAACTGTCGTTGTTTTTTATATTGTCCTATAACTGGAATAAACTGTTGTTGTTTTTTATCTTGTCCTATACCTGGAATAAACTGTTGTTTTTATTTTGTCTTATAGCTGGAATAAACTGTTGTTGATTTTTATTTTGTCCTATAGCTGGAATAAACTGTTGTTGTTTTTTATTTTGTCCTATAGCTGGAATAAACTGTCGTTGTTTTTTTATTTTGTCCTATAACTGGAATAAACTGTTGTTTTTCATTTTGTCTTATAGCTGGAATAAACTGTTGTTGTTTTTTATTTTGTCCTATAGCTGGAATAAACTGTCGTTGTTTTTTATGTTGTCCTATAGATAGAATAAACTGTTTACTTTTATAGTATTGTTGTTTTTATCTTGTCCTACAGCTGTAAAAAACCGTTGTTGTTTTTTTATTTTGTCCTATAGCTGGAATAAACTGTTGTTTTTTATGCTGTTCGATAGAGAGAATAAACTGTTTACTTTTATAGTATTGTTGTTTTTTATTTTGTCCTATAGCTGGAATAAACTGTCGTTGTTTTTTATATTGCCCTATACCTGGAATAAACTGTTGTTGTTTTTTATTTTGTCCTACAGCTGGAAAAAACTGTTGTTGTTTTTTTATTTTGTCCTATAGCTGGAATAAACTGTCGTTGTTTTTTATATCGTCCTATACCTGGAATAAACTGTTGTTGTTTTTTATTTTGTCCTATAGCTGGAATAAACTGTTGTTTTTATTTTGTCTTATAGCTGGAATAAACTGTTGTTGATTTTTATTTTGTTCTGTAGCTGGAATAAACTGTTGTTGTTTTTTATTTTGTCCTATAGCTGGAATAAACTGTCGTTGTTTTTTATGTTGTCCTATAGATAGAATAAACTGTTTACTTTTATAGTATTGTTGTTTTTTATCTTGTCCTACAGCTGGAAAAAACTGTTGTTGTTTTTTTATTTTGTCCTGTAGCTGGAATAAACTGTTGTTGTTTTTTATGTTGTCCTATAGATAGAATAAACTGTTTACTTTTATAGTATTGTTGTTTTTTATCTTGTCCTACAGCTGGAAAAACCGTTGTTGTTTTTTATTTTGTCCTATAGCTGGAATAAACTGTTGTTGTTTTTTATGTTGTCCTATAGATAGAATAAACTGTTTACTTTTATAGTATTGTTGTTTTTTATCTTGTCCTACAGCTGGAAAAAACTGTTGTTGTTTTTTTATTTTGTCCTATAGCTGGAATAAACTGTCGTTGTTTATTATATTGTCCTATACCTGGAATAAACTGTTGTTGTTTTTTATTTTGTCCTATAGCTGGAATAAACTGTTGTTTTTTATTTTGTCCTATAGCTGGAATAAACTGTTGTTTTTATTTTGTCTTATAGCTGGAATAAACTGTTGCTGATTTTTATTTTGTCCTGTAGCTGGAATAAACTGTTGTTGTTTTTTATTTTGTCTTATAACTGGAATAAACTGTCGTTGTTTTTTATATTGTCCTATAACTGGAATAAACTGTTGTTGTTTTTTATTTTGTCCTATACCTGGAATAAACTGTTGTTTTTATTTTGTCTTATAGCTGGAATAAACTGTTGTTGATTTTTATTTTGTCCTATAGCTGGAATAAACTGTTGTTGTTTTTTATTTTGTCCTATAGCTGGAATAAACTGTTGTTTTTATTTTGTCTTATAGCTGGAATAAACTGTTGTTGATTTTTATTTTGTCCTGTAGCTGGAATAAACTGTTGTTGTTTTTTATTTTGTCCTATAGCTGGAATAAACTGTCGTTGTTTTTTATATTGTCCTATACCTGGAATAAACTGTTGTTGTTTTTTATTTTGTCCTACAGCTGGAAAAAACTGTTGTTGTTTTTTATTTTGTCCTATAGCTGGAATAAACTGTTGTTTTTATTTTGTCTTATAGCTGGAATAAACTGTTGTTGATTTTTATTTTGTTCTGTAGCTGGAATAAACTGTTGTTGTTTTTTATTTTGTCCTATAGCTGGAATAAACTGTCGTTGTTTTTTATGTTGTCCTATAGATAGAATAAACTGTTTACTTTTATAGTATTGTTGTTTTTTATCTTGTCCTACAGCTGGAAAAAACCGTTGTTGTTTTTTATTTTGTCCTATAGCTGGAATAAACTGTTGTTTTTTTTTATGTTGTCCTATAGATAGAATAAACTGTTTACTTTTATAGTATTGTTGTTTTTTATTTTGTCCTACAGCTGGAAAAAACTGTTGTTGTTTTTTATTTTGTCCTATAGCTGGAATAAACTGTCGTTGTTTTTTATATTGTCCTATAGATAGAATAAACTGTTTACTTTTATAGTATTGTTTTTTTTATCTTGTCCTACAGCTGGAAAAAACTGTTGTTGTTTTTTTATTTTGTCCTATAGCTGGAATAAACTGTCGTTGTTTTTTATATTGTCCTATAGATAGAATAAACTGTTTACTTTTATAGTATTGTTGTTTTTTATCTTGTCCTACAGCTGGAAAAAACTGTTGTTGTTTTTTATTTTGTCCTATAGCTGGAATAAACTGTCGTTGTTTTTTATATTGTCCTATAGATAGAATAAACTGTTTACTTTTATAGTATTGTTGTTTTTTATCTTGTCCTATAGCTGGAAAAAACTGTTGTTGTTTTTTTATTTTGTCCTATAGCTGGAATAAACTGTCGTTGTTTTTTATATTGTCCTATACCTGGAATAAACTGTTGTTGTTTTTTATTTTGTCCTGTAGCTGGAATAAACTGTTGTTGTTTTTTATTTTGTCTTATAACTGGAATAAACTGTCGTTGTTTTTTATATTGTCCTATAACTGGAATAAACTGTTGTTGTTTTTTATATTGTCCTATACCTGGAATAAACTGTTGTTGTTTTTTATTTTGTCCTATAGCTGGAATAAACTGTTGTTTTTTATTTTGTCCTATAGCTGGAATAAACTGTTGTTTTTATTTTGTCTTATAGCTGGAATAAACTGTTGCTGATTTTTATTTTGTCCTGTAGCTGGAATAAACTGTTGTTGTTTTTTATTTTGTCTTATAACTGGAATAAACTGTCGTTGTTTTTTTATTTTGTCCTATAACTGGAATAAACTGTTGTTTTTCATTTTGTCTTATAGCTGGAATAAACTGTTGTTGTTTTTTATTTTGTCCTATAGCTGGAATAAACTGTCGTTGTTTTTTATGTTGTCCTATAGATAGAATAAACTGTTTACTTTTATAGTATTGTTGTTTTTTATCTTGTCCTACAGCTGTAAAAACCGTTGTTGTTTTTTTATTTTGTCCTATAGCTGGAATAAACTGTTGTTGTTTTTTATGCTGTTCGATAGATAGAATAAACTGTTTACTTTTATAGTATTGTTGTTTTTTATCTTGTCCTACAGCTAGAAAAAACTGTTGTTGTTTTTTATTTTGTCCTATAGCTGGAATAAACTGTCGTTGTTTTTTATATTGTCCTATACCTGGAATAAACTGTTGTTGTTTTTTATTTTGTCCTACAGCTGGAAAAAACTGTTGTTGTTTTTTTATTTTGTCCTATAGCTGGAATAAACTGTCGTTGTTTTTTATATTGTCCTATACCTGGAATAAACTGTTGTTGTTTTTTATTTTGTCCTATAGCTGGAATAAACTGTTGTTTTTATTTTGTTTTATAGCTGGAATAAACTGTTGTTGATTTTTATTTTGTTCTGTAGCTGGAATAAACTGTTGTTGTTTTTTATTTTGTCCTATAGCTGGAATAAACTGTCGTTGTTTTTTATGTTGTCCTATAGATAGAATAAACTGTTTACTTTTATAGTATTGTTGTTTTTTATCTTGTCCTACAGCTGGAAAAAACTGTTGTTGTTTTTTTTATTTTGTCCTGTAGCTGGAATAAACTGTCGTTGTTTTTATGTTGTCCTATAGATAGAATAAACTGTTTACTTTTATAGTATTGTTGTTTTTTATCTTGTCCTACAGCTGGAAAAAACCGTTGTTGTTTTTTATTTTGTCCTATAGCTGGAATAAACTGTTGTTGTTTTTTATGTTGTCCTATAGATAGAATAAACTGTTTACTTTTATAGTATTGTTGTTTTTTATCTTGTCCTACAGCTGGAAAAAACTGTTGTTGTTTTTTATTTTGTCCTATAGCTGGAATAAACTGTCGTTGTTTTTTATATTGTCCTATAGATAGAATAAACTGTTTACTTTTATAGTATTGTTGTTTTTTATCTTGTCCTACAGCTGGAAAAAACTGTTGTTGTTTTTTTATTTTGTCCTATAGCTGGAATAAACTGTCGTTGTTTTTTATATTGTCCTATACCTGGAATAAACTGTTGTTGTTTTTTATTTTGTCCTATAGCTGGAATAAACTGTTGTTTTTTATTTTGTCCTATAGCTGGAATAAACTGTTGTTTTATTTTGTCTTATAGCTGGAATAAACTGTTGCTGATTTTTATTTTGTCCTGTAGCTGGAATAAACTGTTGTTGTTTTTTATTTTGTCTTATAACTGGAATAAACTGTCGTTGTTTTTTATATTGTCCTATAACTGGAATAAACTGTTGTTGTTTTTTATTTTGTCCTATACCTGGAATAAACTGTTGTTTTTATTTTGTCTTATAGCTGGAATAAACTGTTGTTGATTTTTATTTTGTCCTATAACTGGAATAAACTGTTGTTGTTTTTTATTTTGTCCTATAGCTGGAATAAACTGTCGTTGTTTTTTTATTTTGTCCTATAACTGGAATAAACTGTTGTTTTTCATTTTGTCTTATAGCTGGAATAAACTGTTGTTGATTTTTATTTTGTCCTATAACTGGAATAAACTGTTGTTGTTTTTTATTTTGTCCTATAGCTGGAATAAACTGTTGTTGTTTTTTGTTTTGTCCTATAGCTGGAATAAACTGTTGTTTTTTATTTTGTCTTATAGCTGGAATAAACTATTGTTTTTTATTTTGTCTTATAGCTGGAATAAACTGTTGTTGTTTTTTATTTTGTCCTATAACTGGAATAAACTGTTGTTTTTTTATTTTGTCTTATAGCTGGAATAATCTGTTGTTGTTTTTTATTTTGTCCTATAGCTGGAATAAACTGTTGTTGTTTTTTGTTTTGTCCTATAGCTGGAATAAACTGTTGTTTTTTATTTTGTCTTATAGCTGGAATAAACTGTTGTTTTTTATTTTGTCTTATAGCTGGAATAAACTGTTGTTGTTTTTTATTTTGTCCTATAACTGGAATATACTGTTGTTTTTTATTTTGTCTTATAGCTGGAATAAACTGTTGTTGTTTTTTATTTTGTCCTATAGCTGGAATAAACTGTTGTTGTTTTTTGTTTTGTCCTATAACTGGAATAAACTGTTGTTGTTTTTTTCATTTTGTCCTATAGCTGGAATAAACTGTTTACTTCCAAACTATTGTTGTTTAATGTTTTCTCATTATTTAGTAAAGTTGTAATGTTTAACTGGTCTATACCTTATTCGAACTAAAGCTAAATTCCTAAGTTATAAGCACCTAAGGATGAGTCTAGCTTTAGAGTATCGAAACCTGGTTTCTAGTGTTGTAAACCAGCAGACATACCGCAATGCCATTATGGAGCATAAGTTTAATTATTATTAACCTAAAACTAGTTATCAAAGTAAGGTCAAATTTTTTACAGCAACCATCGCTTATGATGTTAATTTTAATCGAACAGCGGGATTAGCTTCCACACTTATAATGACCTCACAGGAAAAAACGTGCGGAGCGTGTACAAAAAATTATCGTGACTCCAACCTTGGATCTTCGGATCCGAGGCCCGACAAACTAACCACAATGAATCACGCCCAATTTTATACAAAAAGCTTTGTTGTTGTTGGTTTTTTTTAGAGCAGTCAAGTTCATCTTAATCAAAAAGTATCAAATATCTGTCAAAAGAAATCGACAGCAGCTCCAATATAATACCAAACACTAAGTGCTGGGCGTGAATTAATTCCCTGCAGACTGATATCAAATGTAACTTGCAGCAGAACTATCAAACTAATTAACTCATTCAATACTGTTAACATATTCCAATTCTTAACGTATTTGAGTCAGTATCAAAGTGATCGTCCATAATAAATTATGTCTGGGACCACAAGCTGTGATGATTGACAATCTTTCAACCAAACGCGTCAGTACAGTCTTTCCACTTCCGACATGTATACAAGAGCCCCCCCCCCCCCAGTTCCTGGGGCCATATCTTATTGCTAATCACCCAGTTTCCACTACTTTTTTGTCTTCTCTAGTCTTCTATCATCACTACGTACTCTATAACTTATAAATATATGAACTATAAAAAATACTATATAATTAAGAGAGAAATAAAAAACAAATATAGCAAGTACTCGGTATCGCTAGCAAAAACATATATATATGACAGCGAACCAGTAGCTACAGACCTAGAAGTCGATGCTCACGCACAGTTTGTAACGTATGTGATATCTTTACAAGAAGCGAAATCTGTCTTTTTTTTTTTTAATTCAACCGAAACGCTAGCTCACAGGTAAAATTAAATAACGACTTGAACACTATATTTTAAAAGTATACATAACCTGCGGCACTTGTTGTACAGGCGTAAGTTAACACTAAGTAATTTAATTTTTTAATTTTTTTTTGTCTTTAGAAACGTGGTTCCAATCTGTTTTCAAGAAAAATGTACACCATTCCTTGAACTGGCTTTCTAATCACAAGAAATAGTTTGATGCGTGTATAAAATTGAGCTTCTAAAGGCAGTTGCTGATGTGATTGGCAGTTACTACTATAACATTGCCCTTATATTATGATTTCTTATAACCACTTGAGAGGACTGCAACATAAGAAAAACGTTAATTCACTAGATAGTCGTTAAAGAATACGTAACAATTCTTTAGAATAAGTTTTAGTAAAACTGACATTGTAAAAGTTTTTTTTAAAACAGTTTATAGTATGTTTTGTATTTTCTAGTGGAAACAGATCGCAATTAGAATTTTCTAATCATAAACAGATCACAGTTTCTCTTTTCTAGTTATAAACAAATAATACTACATATTATTACTATATATCAAAATATGTTTGTGCCTAAACATATCATAGGTGGCATTTTCTTATCATAAACAGATCACAGTTTCTCTTTTCTAGTTATAAACAAATAATACTACATATTATTACTATATATCAAAATATGTTTGTGCCTAAACATATCATAGATGGCATTTTCTTATCATAAACAGATCACAGTTAGTATTCTTTAGTCATAAACAGATCACGGTTAGTTTCCAATTAGTTAAAAGTATTCTGTTATATATACATATATATATATTTAGTTTAAAAACATATACATATATATATATATGATCCATACTTCAAACAACAATTTCTTTCGTTTCATCTTATATATTAAAAGACACAGAAGTTCTTCATCTTGACTGATGCCACATGTTTAGTGTGATGCTGTTTAACAGAATTTCTTACTAAGAATAAATTATTCATAACAAGACTCACGATGTGTTCTACTGACTCTACTAGCGTATTTTATTACTTTACTAGAAGTATCGTTTGTTTGTTTGTTTTGAATTTCGCGCAAAGCTACACGAGGGCTATCTCCGCTAGCCGTCCCTAATTTAGCAGTGTAAGACCAAAAGGAAGGCAGCTAGTTATCACCACCCACCGCCAACTCTTGGGCTACTCTTTTACCAACGAATATAGTGGGATAGATCATCACATTATATTGCCCCACGGCATGTTTGGTGTGACGGGGATTCGAACCCGCGACCATCGGATTACGAGTCAAGTGCCTTAACCACCTGGCACTTTACTAAAAGTAAAAATATTGTTTTTAAAGTATGTTTATTTATTTATTAATAATAAAAACTAGGTAATAATAGCATGCTATTTTGGTTTCAGTAAATTAAAGACAATATTATAATTATATATTACACTTATTCACGTCAATTAAAAACAAGGCAGTAAAAGTATCATCAGAAACAGAGATAAGTATTAACGACGTTGTATATAAGTTATCAGAATCTATTAGAGTTCGCTAATGGTTTTAAGCTAATTCAACAAAATAAAAGACAATTGTTATGTTGTGAAGTAAATGCAATGTGCTTATGCGATATGATAATGGGATTAAAGACAATTTCTCAACGGTATTATGTTGATTTATCACAAATAAAGACAATAAGCTAATGTATTTAAAACCAACGCTGATAAATGATGAACATTTCAGAGAAATACTCAAAGAGCAATGATAAATTTTACTTATTGCGGTACAACGCGTTTAAGTAATTAAAACCACTTGTCTTATGTACCCACTTACAGAGAATAGATTGCATTGGGTTCCCTCACTGTTAACTATATTTTCGGTCGTAAACCTAATAATAATCGCAGGAGGTTCGGCCAATTTATGGGGTTTTAAGTTAATTTTAAATACAAATTCTAAGATAGCAGTGCAAATCAATCTTTATAATACAATTTTAATAATTAACGACACATTAAAATTAAAGAAACGTAATTATATTCTATATAATAAGTAATATATTAAAATTATTAACGAAACGAGCAATACATAAATAAAATGAATACATGCCATCTTTATGTTTTGACCAACAATCTAATAAACGAATTAGTCTCAGCGCAGCCTAATAAAAGAATCCAAGTCGAAAAGTTTGAAAACGAGTTTAATGGCCCGGCATGGCCAAGCGCGTAAGGCGTGCGACTCGTAATCCGAGGGTCGCGGGTTCGCGCCCGCGTCGCGCTAAACATGCTCGCCCTCCCAGCCGTGGGGGCGTTATAATGTGACGGTCAATTTTAATATTCGTTGGTAAAAGAGTAGCCCAAGAGTTGGCGGTGGGTGGTGATGACTAGCTGCCTTCCCTCTAGTCTTACACTGCTAAATTAGGGACGGCTAGCACAGATAGCCCTCGAGTAGCTTTGTGTGAAATTCCAAAAAAACAAACAAACGAAAACGAGTTCTTTTGTCTCTAGCATCGTTGTTTATTATAATTGCAGCCCTAGTTCGTAGAATACTTCCATTTAAATATGTCACTTAGCAGACACCACATATATTTTTTTAAATTTAAACTAAATATATGAAATGTACGAAGTATAAATAAGTGTTACAAGCTGTTCGAGGGAATATATATATCATCACGTTTTATAAATCAAATTTATGTGACGAGGAATGTTTTTAGTTCTTATTATTTCGTTTTATCATAAAGCTACACAATGGGATTTGCTGTGCAACAGAAAATCGAATCTTTTAGCATTGTAAGTCCTGAATCTTCCCACTGACCGATTGTGGGACTAGATGAGAGTGAAGGCTTAGCTTAGATTAGATGGTCAAATACTAAGCCTTCTAAAAACATTCAATCTTGATTTACTGGTTTTAACGTAATTTATATTATATATTTCTCTTCAGGTTTTACTTTGTGTAAAAGTTTTTATCACAATACTATCATGTTACTTGTATTTGCATCATCTAAAACATGTTTCGCCTTTAATTCCAGTACTGATCTAAGCGGTCAGTGATGCCTAATAACTTGAGTGTACATATTTTTTTACCTTTCACACAAAACTTCACCATTTAAATTGTGTAAATCCAACTACAACTATAAGTATTTAATTTTTGTGGGTATGTCAGACAGGTACATATACTGATAGACAGTTAACGTAATCTAAACACATAATTTTTTTTTCTTGAGTTTCATGTGATTAAAATCACACGTACAAATCAGGAACATTTTATCAAATTATAATCTGTTATATGTAGTGGACGATATTTTTCCATACTGGCTTTTAATCGGCAGACTAATCGGAAATTGCTCTTTGCATATTGTCAGCCACTCCTAGCTATTATTATATTTTGGTCATTTCGTAAAGGGATTTCAGTGTGGATTTTACTGAATGATACATATGTCCATTTACTTCAACCTTACATCGTATCAGTGTCCCATTTATTCCAGTTTAGTCTTTAAATGTGTGGCCCATATCTTCATCTGAAATCAAGGGTCAGCACTTGGTTTGGTCGAGGATTACAAGCAGGCAGTTGTTCGTTTTCTCTCCTCACGAAATTAAACGTCGTGATTGTGAGGAGGAACAAGGCATGATACTATATTATCCATATAATGATCTTTTGCGACGTATGTTTAAAAACAAAAGTTCGCTGAGTAAGTAACAAGGTTGGTCTTGTGATTGGTCACTTAACACCTTATAAAAAAGGTTGATTGTGTTAATTGGACACTTAGACGAGAGTGTTAGGGGTCACTTAACGTTTGAGAGTTAGAATCCATTTAAAACTTTCATTAAACTTGACTATGTTGGAAACCTCTTAAGAACTTTATATAATTTTTACTGTTTTGGAGGTCACCTAGCATCCTGAGAGAACTTTACTGTGCTGAAGGCCATTTAGTACCTTTTGAGAACTTTACTACGTTGAAGGCCATTTAGTACCTTTTGAGAACTTTACTATCTTGAAGGTCATTTAGTACCTTTAGAGAACTTTTACTATGTTGAATACCATTTAGTACTTTCAGAAAAATTTTACTATCTTGAAGGCCATTTAGTACTTTCAGAAAAATTTTACTATGTTGAAGGCCATTTAGTACCTTCAGATAACTTTTACTATGCTGAAAGCCATTTAGTACCTTTAGAGAACTTTTACCTGTTGGAGGCCACTTACTTAGCACTTTACTGCGCTTGAAGCTAATTAGCACCTCAAAAGAATTTTTACTGCGTTGTCACTTAGAATAGTTAGAGAGCTTTCCCTGTATTGATGGATGCTTGGAATTTTTGTTGGAAAAACTTCACTGTTTAGAAGACCATTTAGCGCCTTTAAAATCTTTTACTGTGTTGGAGGTCACTTAGTACCTAGGCCCGGCATGGCCAGGTGGTTAAGGCATTCGACCTGCAATCCGAGGGTTGCGTGTTCGAATCCTCGCCCTTTCAGCCGTGGGGGGAGTTATATGTGACAGTCAATCCCACTATTCGTTGGCAGTGGATGGTGATAACTAGCTGCCATTTCCCTCTAGTCTTACATTGCTAAATTAGGAATGGCTACCGCAGATAGCCCTCGTGTTGCTTTGCGTGAAATTCAAAAAACAAAACAAATAGTACCTTTATTTTGAAGGTCAGTTAGCACTTTTAGAGAACATTCACTGTGCTGGAGGTTCATTTCTCGTCTCACAAAAGAGTTTAATGTTATAAAAAAAATTCAACGCCCTTAGGGAGAAAGATTATTTGCGTTAAAAATCAGAGAATATAAATGTACAAGCAAAATCTTTCGATTATCTAATCTGGAATTTTCTAGTAATATCCGAGCATTTGAAGAATCCTATTATCGAGTATTTTTTATCGCATAAATCACTTTGAGTATAAGGTAAAGTGATAAATTACGCAGGAAGGTGTAGGATCATGATAGGTTAGAAGCATTCTTATTAGTAACATCTATTATCTATTTTCCTTTGCTTTTTCTCAGTTCACCTTTTGATCATAAATCATCCATCAGAAGGATATTCCACCTACAAAGAACCAATCGTCTGCTGTATCATCATCAGGTCCTCTCAGTACTTCTTCCCCCCACCTCTGTATTACTTTAAAATATTCACATACACATTAGAAGAGGCCGCCTTTCATTCACTCCTTGCCTTCGTCGCTGATGAAAGATTAAACAAGTTAATGTTTTTGTTTCTATCATGCAAGCACAGACGGGAACACTCAAGTTGGTTTTTTGAGGTTAGAAATGTATCATATAGTTTTTTTGTTGAACGTTTACCTTCGTGCAAAGAATCAGTACAGATAGGACAAACTGAGACCATTCAATAACGTTGGTGTAAAGCACCTTCCCCACTAGATGGTGTTGTAACTGGTCACCATTCGAAATTTTCCAATTCAATTCTCTCTTTTCTTTGGATGCACTGATACGTTCCACCCTAATAGAAGTACTTCATGATTCGTTGGGTAAAGGATGAACGTCAAAGACTTATTTGAAACACTAAAATATAACGGGAGGTCCAAGGTCCGAGACTCTAAAAATGCCACTAAAACTCCAATACAGTTAAACAGTAACAACGTTTCGCCTGGCATACCACGTAATGCTGAGTTTAAAACATCATAAGGTAAAAAAAAAACTGTAATACAACAAATTGTTAAAAAATATTCCATACGCAACAACAAAACCTAGAATCTTCCTCAGTGGCTACTGTAATATTCTAGCCTAACCTTCTGTCATCAGTATATATATATATATATAAACTAAAAATGGGAATGTCTAAACACTAGGCATCCGTAAATTATAACTATATTGAAATATTATTATTCAAGATTACCATGGCACTCATGTTCAAAATTCAAAGATAATCTTCAATAAGAAACATTTCAATATAGTTATAACTTAAGTAGTACCTTAATGAGTGGTATGAGCAGTATTGATTGGATTACAAGTGTATTTTATGACAATTCATGTTGGGTTTGAGTGTTTTATATATTAGATAGTTTTATACACAAATTCCAAATATTCAATCATTACGTACTTATCTCATGGTGATTTTCTTTGTAAGTATCAGGTCATCACTTAAGTAATGTCCGATTTTAGATTCACAAAAATAGAAAGGATTCCAAACGCTTTTAATATTAGTTAATCAATAGTGTAGGTTCCATTATTATTAATTACTTCCTGCCAACGAAACACAAGCTTCTGAATGCCACCTCTATAAAATTCTTGGAGTTTGGAAGAAAAGAATGTAGAGAGGGTAGTTTTGACATCTTCACGTGTTCCAAGCACTTTTCCATGAAAATAGTTCTGCAAACTTCGGAGTAAATAATAATCAGATGGGGCAAGGTCTGGAGAATAAGGAGGAAGGGGAAGTTTTTCCCAATCTCACTATTCAATCTTTCCAGATGTGATCCTTGCTGTATAGGGCCGTGTATTATCCTGGTGTAACACAACACCTTTACCATCATTTATCAAAGCAGGCCTCTTTTCTTTCAGTACAACATTCAAGCGCTCTAACTGTTGACAATAGAAGTCTGATGTAATCGTTACATTGAGTGGAAGCAACTCAAAGTGGATCAAGCCAACAATATCCCACTAAACGCTTAACAAGAGTTTCTTAAAATAGAGGTCTATTTTGGGCTGTGCTTTCATAATTTACCAGCTTTGAGCCATTGTCTGCACGCTTAACATTTTTATAATATATCCATTTTTCATCTCCAGTCACTAACCTGTCCAAAAAAAAGGTGAGTTAGGTTTACGAAAGTGCAGAGAAGTGCAAATGTCCACTCTTCCTCTAAGGTTAGCTTCTGCCAAGTCATGGGAGACCCATTTCCAAGTTTTGACATATTTTCCAGCTATTGCACATGATGGTGAACTGTTGAATGGGTTGGATTAAGCTTCTGTGCTAGTTCTTCAACTGTTACAGCACAATCTTCATCATGTGTAGCCAACAGCAAGTCATCATTAAACTTAAGAGAACGACCTGAACGTGGCGCATCACTTAAGCTGTAGTAATCTGATCCGAACTTCTGAAACCACTTTTGACATTTTATTTCATTGACAGACTCTGCACCATAAACATCTCGAATGTTTCGTGTAGTTTCTGCTGCACTGTTGCCTTTTTTATACTCATAAAGCATAATATGCCTAATGTGCTTCGCAAACACACCCAACTTCTTAAGGCAGCTAGTCATCACCACCAACCACCAGCTTTGGGCTACTCTTTTACCAACGAATAGTGGGATTGACCGTCAGATTATAACGTCCTCAATGGCTTAAATGACCCTCAGATTGCGAGTTGAGCGCCCTAACCACCTAGACATGCCAAGCCGCTAACTCTTTGTAGTTAGTTCATTCTGTTATTAACAGTGTCGAATGTACTGGTATTTCAAAGTCAAAATTCGTTTTAACATTTGTGCGCACTGCACAAGGGCTATTTGCGCATAACTATCATTGAATGTGAACAAATAGACTAGACTCTTGAGGGAAGGCAACTAGCCAGCAGTACCCAACGCCAACTATTGTCTTTTCGAATAGTAGGATTCGACCGTTACTCTTATTACGCGGCTTCAGACACAAAGTGCGAAAAATGATTTTTACTATAACGGGAAGCGAACCATGAACCCTCAGTTAGACAGCTCAGCACTAGGAGTAGGCCTGTTTACCCTACAAACCAGTTTCACATTTCTCACCCTATGAACTAATTACTTCCCTTGAGATCTCCTTATAGCCAATAACACAGCTGATCCCTTGAACCACTTGCCTTCCCCTTCCTTTAATTTCCTTATGTTACGACTTGTGATTCACACTGAGAATATACATGCACAGGCTACTGAAATGGTATTGATGTGTTAAGGCTGCTATATCTCGTACGTAATGTGTCTCTCAATGTCGTCGTCTATGCCCCAAATTTCATGTGAAGAAGTGATTAAAAATTTGGCATTACTGGGATTCACTGGAATTTTAATGGGATTTCTGTTTAAATTTTCGAGTGACACATACATATACATCCCACTATAAAACTGTCAGACAGCAATATATAAACATAAAGAAGCAGATTTATTTTTGGAGGAAAGTAATGTTAAGCAGTGTTGTTACCTAGAGACATTCCTTCACATCAAGTCCTTACGACTTCTCTCTTTGTATGTTTATCATCAGATCGTATCTAAAGAAGACAGACCTTAGTTCTATCAAAACACATAGCAT